>NC_133482.1:15255703-15289709 GCF_025370935.1 Choristoneura fumiferana
CAAAAGGAAAGCTTACTTCAATAAGTACACGACTCGACTCGACTCGACTCGGGCAAGCAGCGCAAGCACTCAAACTGACAGTGACATCCAGTGTTGCCAGGTCGAATTTGAAAAAGCCAGGAGTTATTGCGAACAAAAATACAGTACAAGCTAAATCAGATGCGAAACATCTCAACTGCGACTTAATCAACAAAACGAATACCTGCTAATCTTTTTTAAAGTTCCGTAGTCAACTAGGAACCCTTATAGTGTCGCCATGTTTGTCTATCTGTCTGTGCGTCCGCGGCTAAGCTCAAGAGACCGTTACTACTAGAAAACTGTATTTGGGCATAAATATACATAGGTACATATCAGTGACACCAACAGTGGTAAAATAGTTATTTGTGTCTCAAGGGATCAAAATGGTATATTTACGGCGAGGGCGTACATTGAATCTAGAATGTAGCGAAGGATTCTACAATAGAATCCTGAGCGTAGCGAGAGATTCTAAAGTAGAATCCTGAGCGTAATGAGGGATTCAAGTGTTAACGCCCAAGATGAAAATAATTTTGCTCCTGAGTGGCTCATACAATCCAGCATAGAAAATGGCGTGGCTTTCCAATTATCAACTTCAAAAAATGGCATTTGCAATAAAACACTTAGAAAAGCCTTGAACAGAAAAGTTGCACTTTGCTCCTTCTCGACAGGGAGGAAAAGTAACTTTTCTGAAGGAGAGGTGTGAAAAAAGATTAAGGTACCTCCCATAGACGTATGATGGGGGTGTTTTTTTTTTCTCGGCTAACACGGTCTTTTAAAACCATTGGGGGTTGCTAAGACGATTTTTCTATTCAGTGATCTGTTTGCGAAATATTAAACCTTAAAGTGCAAATTTAATTTAATCTTAAAGTGCTAATTGTTGTCCACCCAAATAAAAACATTATTTTTACTTTAATGCTACTGTGTCCTACGAGTACATTGGTTGAAATGTTTTTTTTCCATCATAAACCTCTTTATGACACACTTGGGAAAATTAGTAAGTTTTTTATTTATTTAAAATACCAGTGGAAAAGTAAATGTCAGCCAAACTGTAGATTTTCGATAAATACTAGTAGAACAGAAGATATCGGCCAAAAGCTGTAGATCTCTCTCTCTTAAAATACGAGGCCTGGCAGCACTGTTGACGCCACTCCACCTCACACTGCCACTGCTGTGACATCTAGTCTGTCAAAAAAGAGTAGAAATTAAAAAGTGGCAACACTGTAGTGTCCTTCCCAAGTCCTCGCTTTTTGGTTTGACAGGGTTTGAAAGGGATGACACTACAGTGTTGCCACTTTTTAATTTCTACTTTTTAAAAGTACCACCAAAGACCGCACGGGCGCCTATGAAATTACGAATCTTCTTCTTCTTGTGGTGCCTCTCCAATTCCTGAAGGTTGGCCATCAACTCAGAATACTTCTTCCTGTCCTTCGCGAGGTGGAACAGCTCAGCAGCACTCGTGACTCCGGTCCACTCTCGACACTTTGCCGGCTAGATTACACGCGAGAAACATGTTTTTCCCACAGAATATAAAATAAGTTTTTGGTAAAAATTTCATTTTTAATACAAGCTTTTTTTGCGACTGTTCTTTTTGTTGACTGTACTTGTATTGTCACCCAAACTACATTTTAATACCAAATTTCAAGTCGATGCCATTAACCGTTAAAGAGTTCCACCCTGTGGAGACGATCCTGGCCTGACTACCAGGATGTCACTATCAGTTGTATTGTCACCAGATTGACATAAGTATTAAGTTTACCAAATTACAATGTTTTCCTGTAATCTATAGGTATAGAACAATTTACTGTATTTTTTTTTTTTAATTTTAGTCCCTACCTACTGGGCTTTTAGGATATAAGGGGCGGAGGAATGGTCAATTTTCACCTATTTTCTTAAATAACTTCAAAACTGATTAATTTAAAATAATGAAAAATATATATTAGAGATTTTCATAATGTACCTTTTCATTTGATATGTCACACGATGTAGTTTATATATAGTTTGTTTTTTTTCTAATTTACCCCCAAAACTGGCCCCCATGTTTAAAATTAATTTATTTGCATAACACGTCCGTGTTTGGGTCATCAATTTACATAGAACCAAATTTCAACTCAATCGGTCCAGTAGTTTCGGAGCAAATTGGCCATGACAGACGGACGGACAGACACAGATACACAATGAAGATGATGATGATAATTCCATAACAACAAAACGTCGCATCTACGATTCGGACCGATTAGAATGAGTACCTACCCTAAATAAGGCGGCAAAATTTACTTCCGCCCCGGCGGCTGATATCCACGCTACTCCACACTCTATATCTGTCGGATTGTGGGTGACCGCCAATTATCTAAACTATTAAGTATATTTAAATTATTACAGGCATATTTATCTTTGTTACATTTATATGCACGAGTACTATGTATTTATTACTCGCCTGACGCAAGTTGCGCAGTATGCTGTCCCGCACACCTCGCTGCCTCCGCAGAAAACCAGCGCCGTTGACAACGCTAGTCCTGCCAACGGCACCGCTGAGTGGAGACCATTTCGGCTTCACATCATTATTTGTTTGTTCTTGTATTCTTTATAGTTTTGTAAATGTGTTTTCTCTTTTTTTTGTCATGATGTGTTAGCTGAATAAACATATTTCTATTCTATTCTATTCTATTCTATTCTATTCTATTCTATATAATCAAAACTGTTGCGACCTAAGGTTTTTTGTAGATGAAGGTGCCAACAACAGCTAGTATTTAATTATTGTCGCTACGCTAAAGACTGTCATAACTTGACCTATACACTCGTAGGCAATGCACCAAGTTAATAGAGCTCAGCTTTTGATGTTGGTCGACGCACTAATACCTAATGACGCCGTGTAGACAAAATTTGTTCAGACAATAACACCCTTGTACATTATACTTTGGAAGCAATTATTAAATCAAATTCGTACATTTCGCAACATCTCTCATCCCACCAACATTAATCATTTCATTATACTATTTAGAATACATAAGTACTTATAAGATTACAGTCACTAACAAGCTTGAAACCATCTCACAGGGTCTAAAGTCGAAAAATTCAAGCGTGTACGTATTTAAATACATTGTCTTGTCATTGTAAAGCAGTTAGAAATAGTAAAATAAATCTTATTTCCTACGAAATTAGGTTGAAATTGCTGCTTAAGAAATGGGATGGTCATTTTAAGAAGTATCATCGAGGCGAGAGTGAAAGCCTGCT
The DNA here is from genome assembly GCF_025370935.1 of Choristoneura fumiferana. Classification (NCBI taxonomy): domain Eukaryota; kingdom Metazoa; phylum Arthropoda; class Insecta; order Lepidoptera; family Tortricidae; genus Choristoneura; species Choristoneura fumiferana. The sequence goes on from NC_133482.1 coordinate 15,258,953, forward strand.
TCGTCACAACGCCGAACGCAACGGGACTTGACACACAGAATGGTGAGTTCCAAACTTTATTTTATTTTTTATTTTTTTTTAGCCAGTGTGAATTTTTAATTTGGTGATTAGTTTATTGTGGAAAGAAAATTTTAAACAGCCAGTGCTAATGTAACTTTTTGTAATATTTATTGTTCTCGAAAAAAGAAAGTGTTAAGATTATCTCTTTAGGTCTAGGTAGATACAATCCGTGAGCTCTTAGAATAACCTTCGGGTTTCGGGGGAAATCAGAAGGATTCGTGTAGTGTGTAAAATGACAATTGTCTTTTTGACTTAGTAGTTAGTCGCCACTTAGTAGCAATCCATCTAGGGCTGCCATCTCTAAAATTTGGCTACCAGGACAAGACCCGTGAAAAACCCGGATTTTGGAGCCCGAAACCCGGACATGTCAACAGGCTTAGGTTTTTTGTTAAACTTGGTCAGTAGGTGTAATATAGGCCAATCAAATAAGATCCTTATAAAACGATTTACAGCTTGCTGGAAATTAATTCTTTAAAAAATTCTAATTGCATTGGTCTAAAAATTAAAAATATTTTTAAACCCGGACTACAAATGAAACCCTGCCCGGACGCTCCCCGGACGCCCTCTAAACTAGGACAACTCCGGGGAAACCCGGACGGATCAGCCCTAAATCCATCACGCGAAGAGTGCACTCTTTGTGTTTTCATTGATTTATATAGAGCAGTTAAAACCACCACTTACTTATTTAGTTTATTTTTCGAAAATTGATTTCTATGCGGAGTCAACTTAAACAGGGTAAGTATTTCAGTAGGTAAATAGGCAATAACGGGAAATTGTTTATAATTGTATATGCAGGTGGTAGGACCTTGTGCAAGGTCCGCCCGGATTGCTACCACCATCTTGCTCGCTAATCCTGCCGTGAAACAGCAGTGCTTGCACTGTTGTGTTTCGGCTTGAAGAGTAAGACAGCCGGTGAAATTACTGGCACTTGAGGTATCCCATCTTAGGCCTCTAGGTTGGCAATACCCCTGGTGTTGCAGTTGTTTATGCGCGGTGGTGACCTCTTACCATCAGGGAGACCCACTTGCTCGTTTGCCATACAGACGAATAAAAAAAAATTGTTTTTATACAAGCTATATGTTTCAAGAAATGTGAGGATTTTGAAAAGTACATTAAAAATATTAAACGAAGCAGACCAAAAAAAATAATTTGACATACCAAAAAGAAGTAGAGACAGTATATATAACAAACAGCTCTATACTTATACTTCCAAAAAAAAGTAGTTTGTAAGGCGCGACATTCTCTATTTAAAGCATCAATGGAAGAATTCGAAAATGCTGATTTTGTTTTATTTGTATTATGACAAAAAGTCATATTGAATTTAAATCAGAAAAATATAAATAAGCGTAATATTATAAGGTTTTTTTTGTACTGATGGTTATTCTTTACATAACTTTTTACGGTAACTTTGAAAAGTTTTGCAAGTAGATAACAGAACAGAACCGCATATTACGATCGCGTGTCATCGTCAATACCCGAAGTATGCTTCTAAAATCCGAAAGTTTTTTTAAGAGCTCACGGAGTTGTACATTTTGTTTTAAAACACACACTGTATTTCATAGAGAGCCCAAAAATAATGATATAATATCAACGCCTACTCAAATTTATTATTAATAGATTTTTCTCAAACATGACATGAAATATTGACGTGTTACAAATAATAGGCTGACAAGTATCGCGCTACAGGCGCTGCGGCTCAGCTGCGTGCGCGCGGTCACTCTAGCGGCCTGCAAAGAGATTTCATACAACTTTGCAGGCCGCTGGCCGGCAATGCGACCGTCTTATGTTTCAACGCGCGCTCTGCGACACGGCCTGTGCCCACCGCCAGCACCACTCGCCCCGCAGCCGCCCGCCGCCAGCAGCCACACAACAGGGCGACCAGACTAGCGTCCCGCCAACTTTTTTTTTTTTTATTTTATTTCATGTCATGTTTGAGAAAAGCACTATACAAGCCTCGGCCGGAACGTGGGGTTGCCGGCCTCGCATCCCTGTCCTGCTTGTCTATATCTGCTTGGCCGGCAACCCCCTACTTCCCGGCCTCTACAGTAATGTACTATTGTTGACACATAAAGCGATAGAGAAATTCCAATTTTTTTACCGTTGTTAACTCATTGTTCTCCAAGTTTAATTACCTAACTAGAAGATATCCATCTAAGTAAGCTTAGGATATAATGTACCTAGGTACAGTTTAAATTTGGATTTGTGCTGTCTTTCTGTAAGTATGAAATCTTTGTGTTGTTAGAAGACTACAGCACCTCAAACAGGCAGGTTTCACTATGAGAAATCATCAAATCAGTGAGCAAAATCGCATTTTGCTCACTCCGTGAGACAAAGTAACTTTTTAATTATTTTTTTTAAATGCTGAGTACAGTGTTAGGTCTACTTACTGAATTCCAAATATTTGAATGACTTTGATCTGTCATTTCACTTCAACACGAAAAAAGCGAGAGATACCGTAGTATCAAATGTGTTGATTACAATCTTAAATTAATTTTTTGATATTAAAAATATATCGATAGATACCTAATAAATTACATGACAACAAAATATTTCCAAAATGTAAAATTTCCCGATCTTTTAATAAAGTATGCAACCTCGTTGCACGAAAGCCGCTTCTCTTGTTTTTTTTTTTTAAAATAATTCCGTACACTACCTTTACAGTTGGAATAAATATTTGTTTATTGTAATAGAAATCTTAATGAAATGAATATTTAATGGTTTAATAACATTTATAATAAATTATACGTTTATTGTTCAACCTTTTTAATGACTCCAAGATGAGGCTGTTTGCAGTATTAAAAAATAAGTGTGACATACCTAGCACAAGAAGTATGAGATTTGTATTGTATCTACTGGACACTTTTTTATGGTTTTAAATGTGATTATTGTATTTGTTTCTTAATAATCGGATTATATTTAAAAAAAATGTGTTTGTTTTGTAAACTATAAATATGTGATTTTATTTTTAAGTTACATTTAAATGATGATCTCGCAGCTGAGGTGAAAAATTGTATGTGTCACACGAGACCAAAGTTTTTTTGCATCTCGTGTATTTGAATCCCTTGCTGCTCTTAGGATTCTAACCTAGAATCACTCGCTGACGCTCGTGATTCAATTATAGAATCCTTCGCTTACTCGGGATTCAAAATCAACACTCGCAACAAAAAACAACTTTGCTCTCTTGTTGCACAAATAAGTATAATCTTTTGCGACGTTAGGTAAGTGAAGAAAGTGATGAGCAAGCAAGTGTCGTTTTAAAGCAAATACTGACTTAAGTGACTACACCGGCTAACGCCAATACAATACGTAATGTCATAGTTACATAATTAGCATATTTGAGAAATATTTTTCAATTACCAGTATATTTTGAAATCATCAGCGTAAGTTTTTTCGACAACCTTCTAGAACGACATCAAAGAATCTCGGAGAATTTTAGCACTTTTGCGTGCGCATTTTTTACTCTTTCACGCTGAAACGGATGGACGCAGGCGCGGTCGCAGCCTGAAGTTTGGGGGGGGGGTCACTAATAATAATACATCGGGCCTAGGGGCAAAAACTTTTTTTAATTTTGTACATTTTTAGAAGATTTTTCAATTTGACGTGTACATTTTTGGGGGGGCGGTCATGTCGCCTGTGAGCTCCCCCTTCGGACCGTGTCTGGATGGACGGCATGGATGAAATTTGATATGTAGATATATGAAATTGTTGAACACGTGGGCTACTTTTTATCCCATTATTCCCACGCGATCTGCGTAAAATCTGTGCTGCTTTTTTTATCACCAATGTAACGATAAAAACCGGCCAAGAGCGTGTCGGAAACGCCCAGGATAGGATTCCGTAGCCGTTACGAAAAAATCAACTAGGTATCTTAAATATTTTCCTCAGGATTTTGTATTTCGTACGGAATTTTTCAAGTATATTTTATAAGTTAGCCTACTATTTATGCTGCTACAAAGTGGTAAGTATATATATGTAAAAAACTTGAGGAGTTCACCTGTTATATGTAGAGCTAGTGCACAGATTTGATATGGGACTTAAGTCATTTTTCGAATATGGAACGTCGAGTTATCTATACGGACACTTTATACGCGTTACTTTACTACTACGTATAACATGCCATCTTCTAAGTTTTTTAAGTATAAATAAACCACTTTGTCGGCATAAATATATCCCCATGCATTGCAGCTTTCTAGCACTTATAGTCTCTAAGGTAACCCGCGGGCGGACGGACAGACAGACATGGCGAAACTATAAAGGTTCCGTTTTTCCACTTTAGTTACGGAACCCTAAAAATTAGGAAATTTTGTGAAAATCGAGTTGTGACATCACGCCAATCAATGCATCCTACATTCATTATATCCCAGGAATAAGTGTCAGGTTTTTAACTCCTCCTTTATATAGTAACCCCAAAGGCACAAGTCTCGTCGTAATCATCAATTTTAAATTTTACAGGGAGCCAATCAGAGCGAGTTGTCGCCAACCAATGGCAGCAAAGCTGACCTGATCACGCGCATCAAGGCGCACGTGAAGGCTGCCGATAAAAACCAAGCGAAGGCCTTGGGGGGCGTGTTCCTGTTTAACATCATCAAGGAGACCCAGGTTTATAGCTGGAGTAAGTATCTAGGTATTGTTTCCACCAGTGATGTGCGAAGATGCGTTGTTAGGAATGTGTTTGTTATGATCATGAATGTCAATAGAAACGCTTCGTTTGCCTATCCTCGCTCAGCGCAGCTCTAGTGGAAACAACTCAGCGGAGCTTAAAAGTAACATTTTAAGAGCATGAGAAGTTAAAAAAAATACTTACTGAGATTTCGACCGGGTTCAATTTCCGGTTATGTATTAGAGTCAAATCAAACAAATTTGAATGCCATTTTTATTCAATCTAAAATCGAAGCCATGGTTCCTAAGAACAGATTTCGCTATCTCTTATAGTTTCCGATTTCTCCCTACTGACGATACAAAACAGGGACGGATGTGTGCAAGAAGTGTGACGCCTCCACGCTGTAAGAACACATACAAATCACACAAACCCAATATCACTACCACCACACTACATACGCTGACGTGTTTCGAACTCAATCAGAGCAACGCAACAGTTTATCATGCTATCAGATGTTAGACAAATCCTAAATCCTTCGAATGCAAGTCCGATTCGCACTTAGCCAATAATTTAAATAATGATGTCATACAATTTTCACCATTAAGATACCACTACATGAAGTCCAGCCTTAGATTGAGGACTGATAAACAACTAGATGGACGTCACGTCAATATAGCAACGAGAAATGACAAGTAGACAGTACCTACATCCGCCCATCTGGTAGGTCAAGATAGATAGCAAATAACTCAAGCGCATCTATATTACCGTTATGCCCGCTCTACATGATGGCCCGCAGGGAAGCGAATATAATATACTTATATGTTACTAGCTTCGCTCAAGTTCCAAATACCTTCATTTCTCTAACTAAGACTGCCAGTCCAGTCCATTGGACTGGAATGAAACAGCGGAGCGGTGAGCGAGATAAAAAAAACCACCAATAGAATTGCATAAAATCTCCGCTTCTCTTCAGTGCCCGTGGAGTTGGTAACTAGATAAAAACTTCATACAAATCCGGGAAACGGGCGAGCGGGGAAACGGGGAATCTCCGCGAATGATGAAACACTCCGCTACTCTGCCCCGCACTACTTTTTCGCTCCGCTCCGCTATCTAGCTCCGCGTAGGGTTGCCATACGTCATGATTTGTCCGAACATGTCCGGATTTTTGACCCTTTCTCAGGATCAGGATTGTGGCCGGACTTGCTAAGGCACTTGTCTCACCGCCAGCGAGGAAACGATTGGCTATCGACTATTTTCTCGCTCAAGAAACGAACAAAAGATATAAGATCCTGTGTGAAGAGACACATATATTAATAGTTGATCGCTGGCTGTTCACAATGTCGGCGAGAACTCGCTCTTACAATTTTTGTCGCAGCGATAAGAGCTATAAAACTCGCTGAGCTATAGATACTCGCTCAGCGATGTCAGCTTGGCGGCCGCCCCGCACGAGCGAGTCGGGTGGAGCAAGTAATCGCCCGTCGCACGCGAACACTCGCTTACAGCCGAGCGACAAAACTACACTCGCTTCTCGCTGCTCGCCCACTCGTTTCTAGTTACTCGCTCTACTCGCTTCTCGCTCATCGTCGGCGGTGGGACAAGTGCCTAAGTGACCGGATTTTTAGAAATAACCTCAGACACGCGACAAAACGTGACGCATGATTCGCGTCAAAAATTTAGAACACCAGTAATTGTCGATCCTTTTTTTCATTCCGTGATAACAAATAAACCGATCCACGGATCGATAAGTGCAGCGTAGGACGTCCACCAACGAGATGAATGGATGAACTAGTAAAAAGCCGCGGTTTCACGGTGGAGATGCCGCTTAAAACCAAAGCAACTGGAGGTCTATGGGGGAAGACCATGTCCAACAGTGGACTTCCTACGCTTACTTTTTTTTTATTCGACTGGATGACAAACGAGCAAGTGGGTCTCCTGATGGTAAGAGATCACCACCGCCCATAAACATCTGCAACACCAGGTGTATTGCAGATGCGTTGCCAACCTAGAGGCCTGAGATGGGATAACTCAAGTGCCAGTAATTTCACCGGCTGTCTCTCCACGCCGAAACACAACACTGCAAGCACTGCTGCTTCACGGCAGGATCCTACCACCTGCGGCTGATATGATGATGATAAAATAAACCTATATATACATCAACTTACAGCGCTGGACCTAAACAACGTAACCGTGTACGAGGGCGAGCCCGACGACGACCCGGACACCACGTTCACCCTAACAGAGGCCACCTTCAAGCAGCTGGTGCAGGGCCGCGAAGATTCTCGCATCATCCTCCAATCAGGGCGCTGTTCCGTCACCGGTGACGTCATGAGGGCTATGAAGCTGGAACCCTATATTAGACTAGATTAAGGATTGTGTTTGTGCTTATAATTTGGGTCAATCAACTTTTAAGTGATATTCTGTCCCGTAACCATGAAACAATCGTGGGTTACATACCTATTTGAATATCGAAAGTTAAAATACCTACGGGTAAAATGTCGATGTTCAAAATATCGAAAATTAAAATATCGACTGTATCGAAATATCGAAAATTATAATAACGAAAGTTTATATTGTTGAATGGTTAGATAACCTACGTCCAATACATCGAAAATATATTTATCTACAAAATTGACATCGAACCCAAGCAGCACGCAAGCGTTGCCGACATCAAATATACAGCACTATTAGAACTTAGAGTTCTACTGGTGATCCATAAAGGTGTCAAGAAAAGATTATTTACTTATAAAAGTGATTAAACCGTTATTATACAGCTAAAGCTGTACTAAGTTTTTATAAAATACTCCGTGTAAACTTAAAGCTTTAAAACAGAATATTTGAACTCCACTTTAAAACCCTATGCATTTTTTGACACTTCAATCTAATGTTATCCTTCAAGCTGCATAGAGGCTGTATTTTGCATGTGATCACTTACTTACTACAGCTATAAGTTATAAAATGGTATCACTTTATACTTGTTTCTGTATAATGGTATATGAAACTACTTTCTAAAGCTTATTATTAATGCGTAACTGTACACTCTTGTCAGTGTAATAGTTTCATAACTTCTGTCAAATATGATTTTATAGAACTATAATAATAAATGAATTCTGTAATACAGCTTTAATCTGTATTACTGACATGCTGTATAATTTATTTGCTGAAAACTGATGTACAGCCTATATAATAAAAATATTATATTATAACGGCTATTAAAGGGTAAAAGCTGTGAAACGGAATCCAGAAAGTGCGTAGTAAAACCACGGAATCTATAATACTCTCCAGATATCTTTTACGCTGTATAAAATCTGTCGCCATTTTCGAACAAATAACAATAAAAGAAAATATGACTTCTTACATTATTTTGAGTATTGCTGAAGTTATAGTTATGATTTTCAGATAAATAAATCATAAGTGATACCTGTTGTACAGTATTATTTAACAATCTTATGATTCTAACCTCAAAACCATAAACTTACTTACTTGTTTTGGTAATATTTCTCGTGAATTCTTCAGTATTTCGCGGGCGCGTGAATATTTTTCCACAAAACTATGCACTATTTCCCAGTAAAAATAAATCGGCACGTTGAATCTACAATTATCACTACCTAAAGTCCAAAATTTATTCTTGACTTATAACTTCACAGTAAATTGGCGGCCCACCATTATCATAACTAAAAAGAATAAGCGGTTGTTTTCATAAATTTCACATTGTAATTCTCATAAAAAACCAATGAAGAACTATTATCTTTTTAAGAAACTTATAAGAGAATAACTATATGCCTATGGTTTTCTTCAACATCATACTACAGCTCTTCTACAGCTATAGTACAGCCTATTTTTTTAGCTATACAGCAACTATACAGCTATAATAACGCATAAGGCTGTATAACAAGGGGCCCAATTTTTACTTATAGAGGTTGTATAAGCGCTTATACAGCCCTTGTACAGCCTCACTATATAGCCTGTGGAATACAATAAAACTAAAATACAGCTTCTATACAGCCTGTCGTGCTGCTTGGGAATGATATAAATATCGAAGTCCAAAATATCGAAGTACAGAGTATCGAATATCCTATGTGTGAAATATCACGTGACAGGGTCGAAGGAGCTCCGCTTTGCGGATCTCCTATTTCACTCAGTTGAGGCGCTTCGCGCCTTGACGCAATACTAACCTAACCTAACCTATTGAACATCAATAACCAAAAATATTTGGTTCGGTTAGGTTAGAACTGTGACCACAACAACGCACGAGCCGAGCGAGCGACGCGAGCGTGCCGCAGCAGCGGCCGGCGAGTGCTAAAAATGACTAGATTATGTAAAATAAATGCTATTAAGAGAAAGGAGCAATACATAAAGCAGATTTCTATGTACGATATTTTAATTTTCGACATTCAAATATGTTGACATTTAAAACTTAGATATATTGATTATCGTCATTTTTACTCATTCGATATTTTAATCAATCGGCATTTCAATCTTAGACATTTTGACCATAGGTATAACAACTTTCGATATTGTGATACAATCGATATTTTCATTTTCGATATTTTGAACATCGACATTTTAACCGTAGGTATTTTAATTTACGATATTCAAATATGTAACCAGCTTCAGGAGACGTTACCATGGCAACAAGCTACACTAAAAAGTTGATTGAAGAGAAGTCTACAGATTTACTGCATAATGATTTTCCATTCGGGAAAAGTCGAATCGCGATCGGATTATGAGTGACGTTTTCATATCCATCAATATGGAACTTTATTATCTAGTGTCAAAAGTCAAAATTAAAAATGTACCTACCTAACGGCTGCACGATAGGTAGGTACTGAATCTAATTGATTGATAGAGTACGTAAATACGAACTTTTCTGATAAAATACATTGGACAACCATTATGCTATGCACTATGTCTCCAACCTAAGAACAACGCCGGCTCTAGCTCTTGGTCAAGGTCGAGCGAGAGATTAATTAGTACCTAAGTTTCTGTCTTGGTTCTTAATCAAGTAGATCAAAAATAGACTATATAAGTAGAGAAGAGAGTAGACAAAAACGGTATCAAAATCGAAACGTTTATTCTATACTAGCTTTTACCCGCGGCTTCGCATGCGTAAACTATTCGGTCTGGTAGTTGCAATTGAAATTTTCGGGATTTTACAAAATTCCCCTGGAAATTTCCAAAATTTATATCGTGGTCTTCATTGAGGTTGTGTTGTGAATAACTGTACAAAATTCAAGACTCTAAACCCAGTGCTAAAATTTCAAAATTTTTCCCTATCCAAATTCAAATTCATATCATTTATTTAGTAAATAGGCCGCAATGGGCACTTTTACACGTCATTTTTTTAAATACCAGCACTTTCGGAAAGACCATCATTGCCAAGAAGAATGCGCCGCAAGAAGCTTGGCAGAAAGTCATTTTTTTCAAAATAAAATAAGTACAAATAAAATACTTAAAAACTACAATAAGTATACAATTAAAGAAAAAATTACAAAATAATAATAACAATAATACACGGATGTATGGGGTCCCTTAGTTACAAAACTATCCCGTGGAAATATCGGATAAAAAGTAGCGTATGTGTTATCCAGACGTCCGGCTACCTACATACCAAATTTCATGCCTCTAAGCCCAGTGGTTGTTATTTCGAGATTTTATCCCTAGTTATCCCGTGGGAATATCGGGTCAAAAAGTCACTTAAGTGTTATTCCAGATGTCCAGTTACCTACATCCAAATTTCATGACTCTAAGCCCAGCGGTTATTATTTCGAGATTTTATCCCTATCCCGTGGGAATATCGGAATAAAAAGTATCCTATGTTTTAATCCAGGTTATAAACTAACTTTCCGCCAAATTTCATCCAAATCCGTCCAGCCGTTTAAGCGTGAAAAAGTAACAAACATACTCACTCACTCACAAACTTTCACATTTATAATATTAGTAGGATGTAGGCCGCAAAAGGCTCTTTTTAACCCCCGACGCAAAAAGAGGGGTGTTATAAGTTTGACCGCTTTTTGTCTGTCTGTCTGTCTGTGGCACCGTAGCTCTTAAGCGGGTGGACCGATTTGAATACGTTTTTTTTTATTCGAAAGCAGATTTTCTGGCGATGGTTCTTAGACATGTTTCATCAAAATTGGTTTAGCTGTTTTTGAGATAACCGACAAAGTCGGGGGTTTTCCAACTTTTTGCTGGTTAGGTTATACTGTATCAAAATTCAGCTCTACTAGCGGCCCCGCTTTGCATTATGTACTCGTAGGTGCCTGCCTTTGTCATTGTATTCGTTCTAACAGCATCACTTTCATTCTCAGATTTGTGGTTCGTAAATTACTTGTAAAATGGGGCCCTAAGTGAAAGTTCTGGTTTGTAACAAAAACTATAATTTTCTGTTCCGTGTGTAAAATGATTACGCGTGCGATCTTAGATTACCTCTATTAAGTGCATGCGTACTGGATAGTGATAATAATAAAGCACGGTAGTTTAAGTTTCTGCGATCATGATCTTATTTTAACGACAGGCTTGTTGTTATGTTATATTAGCTCTCTATTTACTATAAGTTAGATGTAGGTAGGTAACTTAATAAACATATTTTTACACAGTTAAGTTTTTTAATTGTCGCTAAATCGAACTCCTTTTGTCCTTTGTTAAAAAACTGGGTATGTCAATGATATAAGTAGCTCGAAGAATGTAAGTTGAAGTGGCAATAGGTAGGTCACATCGCTCGTAGAACTAATAACTTTTACAACGGCCTCTACTAACGGCTACTACGAAATTCGAAAATCGAAGTTCGTATCGTACCGTCCCTCTCACTCTCGTATTAAATAATATTAGCGACAGCGGGACGGTACGATACGAACTTCCATTTTCGAATTTCGTAGTACTTACTAGCCTCTCAGGAAGACACAGCGTTGGCAGGCCTCCTATTAGGTGGTGACGACATTGCGAGAGTAGCGGCAACTGGCGGACGCAGCTCACAGGAAAGACATAAAAGATAAGATAAGATAAGACTTTATTTTTCAAAACACAGGCACACACAAACAGAAAAACACATATAAACATCAACGTACACATAACAGGAAAAAACCTACATAAGTACAATTTAAAAGGGTGGGTGGCAGGTTGGCGTTCTAAGGAAAACCTGATACTCCACAGGCTATCCTAGATATGATGCCATAATTATTTTTAACTTTAAATTTATTTTGCGAGATTTATTCAAATAAAAAAAAACAACCACAAATCTTCAAATTGCTGAAAATGCAGGCAACAAAAATGACACAAAACGCTACAATAAGCTTCATAGGTACGACTGTACCCACAGGCAAAAAATAAGAAACTTTAGAATTCTTGAAACTTAATAAGTACCTCAAAATAACGTAGTCCTATCGGCCTGTGAGGCCTTTTTGTCTGAGCAATTTACTATCGTTCTCACCACTTATTTCTGTCATAGGTACGACGTATAAGACGAGGGTAGAGAGTGATGATGAATGCGGCTGCGAACGTCAGCACGTTAGACAATACGGCCTCAGGGTCAACATTGGAAGTAAACATTGTAAGGATGATGGACGAAAAAAATACGCTTTTACTCATTGACATCTATGTACTAGACTGCATGTTTCTTACATCAAAACGGCGCACAAAAACAGTTCACAGCGCGGTTTTGTGAACAGTTCACTATAGTCTGTTGACGTTTGTGACAGCGGCTGTGTCAAAGTAATATTGATGATTGATGCGATTCCATTTGTAGCATTTGAACATGGCGGATGTAGACATATCTAATTTTGCTATTTCTGTTTCTTTGGCTAGTTGAAGTAATTTTGATAGTGTTTTATGCGGCGATTAACCTTAACAGTGAACAGTGATCACAAAATTCTATATTGCTCTCGTGTCTGGCATATTTTAATGCGCAAGTTGTCTCCACGTGGTTTCTGGAATTTTACTATCTAGTTGCAAAAACTATAATCACCGTACAACGTCCCTCTCAAAGAGAGATTACCTTATGACACTGGCGAAATTGTCCTATTAATTAGGACAGAAAAGACATATCTTAAAAGAGAAGAAGATGATTGATGCGCCGCGCGTTTTGTTCCAAACAGCGTCTAGTGCCGTAAGGTACCATCAGCCAAATATGTGGTCAACCACCCTATAGTTGATATTCGGTTGCACGTCATACAACAATAATGTCAATAGACGTAACGTAACTGTCAACTTGAAATTTCGACTTTAGTGACATATTCATTTGATAGGAACTTGTTTAAAAATTGATAGACCATGCACTTTTTTAGCTGATGGTACATAGATGTCGATTGTCGATGCTTTTACTCTTTTTAATGATGTAAAGTACCTGTTTGATTTAAACAACTTTGAAATTAATAATTAAGTATCTTATGTTATGAGATGAGATTAGTAAGTGACAGTAATTGGTACGAGTAATTAATTAGTACGTTAACGTTGCGCTGTTGGCTAATCATAATAATATTAATGATACTCATCATGTTATGCTGAATAAATATTCTCCCATTATTTATGTATTTATACCCACCCATAAGGTGCACACCGGAAGTATGGACAGACATACAGACATTTAACGTTAGCACCAGAGATGTGCAAGGGTGTGTGGCGAGGAATATGTTTTCCATTAACCAATAGAAACGCTTCATTTAACTCGCCTCGCTCCGCTCAGCTGTTTCCACCAGAATGCTGTGCGAGTAGGGTTGCCAGGCGTCCGGATAAAGCCGGACAATGTTAGGCTTTTTCAAGGCGTGTCCGGCCAAATTAAACGGTGTCCGACCTGTCCGGTTTCTGTTAGGCTTTTTACAACTAAGCAGTCACTATCAATTTATAAAAATAAAAATTATATAATTTAACGTAGACATTACTTACATACTAATTTTTTGTCGTATACTAAGACACAAAAATCCCTATTTAATATTATGAATGCGAAAGTAACTCTGTCGTATGTTTGTCGGTCTGCCTGCCTGTTACCTCTTCACGCTTAAACCGCTGAACCGATTTACATGAAATTTGGTATAGAGATAGTTCATAACTCTGGGAAGGACATAGGCTACCAATTATAACGAAAAAAATATTTTGACACGTGCGAATCCGGGGGCATAAGCTAGTCCTTAATCATTTAGGGCGTCCGGCCTTTTTGCCCAAAAGTCCGGCCAAATTGGCTGGTCTGTCCGGCTATTAGGTTTGAGGACCTGGCAACCCTATGTGCGAGGATAGGCAAATGAACCGTTTCTATTTTTTTTTTATTCGACTGGATGGCAAACGAGCAAGTGGGTCTCCTGATGGTAAGAGATCACCACCGCCCATAAACACCTGCAACACCAGGGGTATTGCAGATGGGTTGCCAACATAGAGGCCTAAGATGGGATACCTCAAGTGCCAGTAATTTCACCGGCTGTCTTACTCTCCACGCCGAAACACAACAGTGCAAGCACTGCTGCTTCACGGCAGGATTAGCGAGCAAGATGGTGGTAGCAATCCGGGCGGACCTTGCACAAGGTCCTACCACCTGCAAATGATTTGTTCATGAAAAACTCATTCCTCGCAACAACATCCTAGCACATCTTATTAATTTTGCTCTTCACAAAAAAGTCTGTTCACTGGGATGAATGGTTTACCTATTATAAAACTATCCAACGTGGAAATGCCGCGAGCGTTAGGCACTTGTCCCACCGCCGACGATGAGCGAGAAGCGAGCAGAGCGAGTAACTAGAAACGAGTGGGCGAGCAGCGAGAAGCGAGTGTAGTTTTGTCGCTCGGCTGTAAGCGAGTGTTCGCGTGCGACGGGCGATTATTCGCTCCACTCGACTCACTCGTGCGGGGCGGCCGCCAAGCTGACATCGCTGAGCGAGTATCTATAGCTCAGCGAGTTTTATAGCTCTTATCGCTGCGACAAAAGATGTAAGAGCGAGTTCTCGCCGACAGTGTGAACAGCCAGCGATCAACTATTAATATATATGTCTCTTTTACTCACACAGGATCTTATATCTTTTGTTCGTTTCTTGAGCGAGAAAATAGTCAATAGCCAATCGTTTCCTCGCTGGCGGTGAGACAAGTGCCTTATGGGCACCTTTGTGGCGGGAATGGCGAGGGGCGAGTTATTTGACTAGGTTATAGTTTTCTATTGTTATTATTATTATCTTCTTTTTGTAAATAATGAATGTTATGATCTTTAATTTGGGTTATAAAACACCAACACTTTAGACAGTGAATGAAAGAGCCAAATCCAAATCCAAATCATTTATTCATTATAGGCCGCAATGGGCATTATACACGTCATTTTTTAAACTACCATCGCTTTCGGAAAGACCATCATTGCCAAGAAGAATGCGCCGCAAGAAACTTGGCAGAAAGTCATTTTTAGGGTTCCGGAGCCAAAATGGCAAAAACGGAACCCTTATAGTTTCGCTATGTGTGTCTGTCTGTCTGTCCGTCCGCGGCCTTGCTCAGGGACTATCAATGCTAGAAAGCTGTAATTTTGCACGAATATATATGTAAACTATGCCGTCAAAATGGTGCAATAAAAATTTCAAAAAAAAAATTTATACATGCTCCAATAGACGTAAAGTGGGGGTGATTTTTTTTGTCATCCAACCTTGTAGTGTGGGGTATCGTTGGATAGGTCTTTTAAAATCATTAGGGGTTTGCTAAGACAATTTTTCGATTCATTGATTTTTTGCAAAATACTCAACTTTAAAGTGCAAATTTCCATTAAAATCGAGCGTCCCCCCCCCCCCTCTAAAATCTAGACCGGTGAGTGGAAAAATTTGAAAATATTCAGGATGGTAGTAAGTATATCAAACTTACAAGGAAAACTATAACGGTTAAGTTTTCTTGAGAATTATTAGTAGTTTAAGAGTAAATAGCAGCCTAAGGTATAAAATATACCTAAACTTGGAATATTCCGTACAAAATACGTAATCCTTAGAAAAATATTACTTAATTTTTTCGTAATGGCTACGGAACCCTATATCGGACGTGTCCGACACGCTCTTGACCGGTTTTTGCCATTTTGGCTACGGAACGCGGCTTTAACCAGGTCATCCGTACTAATATTATAAATGTGAAAGTGTGTGTGTTTATATGTTTTTCCGTCTTTCACGTCGAGACGGAGCGACGAATCGACGTGATTTTTGGCATAGAAATAGTTTATGGGCCAGAGACATAGGCTACTTTTTGTCCCGGAACAATGCACAGTTCCCGAGGGACGCGGGCAAAAGCTAGTATTTAACCGACTTCAAAAAAGAAGGAGGTTCCATGTTCCAATGTTTGTATTTTTTTTTAATGTATGTTCACCGATTACTCAGTCAATTGTGGACCGATTTTAAAAAATATTTTTTTATTCGATAGAGTACTTTTTTGAGGTGGTCACCAAGTCAAGGTCAGATGATAGGATCCTAGGAATTGAAACCCAAAGTATGTAGGTGAGATAGACGACTATTGTCCCACTCCTGCTGGCTCGTGCTGAAGCACCGACTTCGAGCTACATAGTACGAACCTTTTGTAGTCGGTTCCATTTTTTTGTAATTATTTTTATTTTTTTGAAGTCGGTTTTATTATAATTCCTCCAGTTGCTTCGGTTGGAATTGGAAGCGACCTGCATTCACTGTGAGCCCGCGGCTTTAACCAGATCCGTCCGTCCATCTCGTTGGTGGACGTTGCCGTCCCTATAATAGCCAAGCCCTGTTTTGGTGTTGTTTATATCTTGAACTGGGATGGCAAGACTATTTTGGTGCTGGTGACAGTGTCAGGGTCTAAGGTGGGTGACCCGCGGTACCGTAAGCAACCAGTTTGCGCGGCCTCGATCCGGGCGCG
This sequence comes from Choristoneura fumiferana, assembly GCF_025370935.1. Taxonomy (NCBI): domain Eukaryota; kingdom Metazoa; phylum Arthropoda; class Insecta; order Lepidoptera; family Tortricidae; genus Choristoneura; species Choristoneura fumiferana. The sequence continues at coordinate 15,275,430 of NC_133482.1, forward strand.
AGAGGCTGCGAGCCAAGTTCTAGGGGCACGGAGGTTTGTCAAACACTATTTATGCCAGTGTGTAGGTTGCATTATATTGCGGGGATAGAGCTAACTGATATATAGGTAAACGACGATCGCTCAGGATAACACAGTAATTAGAGAATCTGACTATATATGAAGCTTGAAGTCCCGGGTTCGACCAGCGGTCGGTGCAGATATTTGTATGAATAATAGGTTTGCTCTAGGCTATAGCCCCTACCCCCTACCCCACCCTACCCCTCGCTACCCTACCCTATAGGTCGAAGACGTTGAGTATGTATTTATCTAATATATTATAATTACCCACCTCATCAATAAACATGGGAGAACATGATATGTGTCCATTTTGGAATTCCCTGCCCGCGACTGTGTTTCCTGAACACTACAATTTGGCCGCTTTCAAGTCCAGGGTGAATGAGCATACTAGGCAAGCGTGCTCCATCGTAGGCCTCATCCTCGCTTTCCATCAGGCGTGATTGTGGCCAAACACAAGCCTAAGTATACTGTTTAAAAAAAAAAGTTCTAATAACTATGTTTATCCGTTCCATAGTACAAGCTTTGCTTATTTTAGGACTAGGTCAACTTGTGTCAATTCCCTCATGATAAAGCAGAAAACAAAAACGTTTTTGTTTTAAAATACTTAATTTAAACATTGAAATTTTCTGTTTGTATTCATTATCTAATTATAAATGAAACAGATTTCTCTATGTAATTAACTTAAATAGATTTCTTTAGGCAAACATACGGTGCAGATAAAATCAAAAAATAATCAACTTAAAAAGTTAAAACTTTGTAAAACCTATAATAGAAATTCATCTGCAACTAATGGTTCACGGGAGCGAAAATGCGCGGGAAAAGGTGAGTAAGACTAACTGTCAACGAAGACGGTGGTTATATTTTACAAGGCACACTCTACCTACGCCCGAACTTGGCATATTTTTGTAGTTTTCCTTCTCGCTCCAGTTTAACTAGTTAGTTTAATAGTAAAATGGCTACGACGAGGACAATCTTTGCAATAAGAATCTGCAGTCGATAAAAAAAAGAGCATGACCAGTTTCTATTGCACTTGGGATCAATAACCTTAACAAGGACTAGACTAGCCAAGTAAGTAAACAGTACCTTTTTTTTCGAAATCGGTTTTTTAACCCCCGAAGCAAATAGAGGGGTGTTATACGTTTGACGCCAATGTCTGTCTGTCTGTCTGTGGCATCGTAGGTCTCAAACGGATGGAACGATTTGGATGCGATTTTTTACGTGAAAACAAGCTTCTTTGCGGTGATTGTTTTATTTTTTGTACTGATTAGTGGTGTTGTTGTGTATTGTTGTTAGCTATTTTTCAACGGTCCAGAGTCCAGGCGTTTTTGTCATATTGAACATTGAAATGACAATATCGGGAGTTTTTCAAATTTTATAAGTAAGTTGTTAGGTTATTTTTGGATAAGGTTATTTACCTCAAAAGGAACGAAGAACGGTAATATTATAGCTTTATACATATATTTACTAGCCATTGCCCGCAACTCCGTCCGTGTAGAGAAGTATGAATCATTGTTTACGTCCTATTCTTAGACCTACCGAGTATAGGTAAACAAAAATTTCCTAAAAATGGGCTAAGTCGTTTCGGAGGAGTTTGATCACAAACACTGACACGAGAATTTTATATGTTACATTAGAGATAACTTTATTCTTAAGTCGCTCAAGACCTTGTGAAAATTAATATGAAATACCTACGTAAACACAGAAAACCAAGAATCAAATTAACATAAAGTAAATGACGTTATATAATATATCTACAGCATAATTGCAGGCCTTAAAGGAGGAGTTTAAGGACACCAATATATTACTGGAACTTTGCTGTACTAGTATGCACCTGGAGTACAGTGATCACCACAAGTTTAAAAAAAAAATGTTACAGTTGACATTACTAACAGAGCGAGCGCGAAGCATCGCTATTTCAGTTTGGGCAAAGTACCTACGAGTATATATTCGGCTGTTCTTCTCTATCGATAATTAAATTATGTACTTACTTAACTTCTATTCAATTTTTAGAAAAAGGCACGTAAGTATTTACTGTAAGAATAATGTTTAAAGCTTTCACAGTTCTCACTCATGCTAATATATTTGGGACTTAATCTTAAACGGCAGTCACCATATCAATAAGAGGATAAAAGTTCTCTACTGGCGACCACGAACCAGAAAAAACCAGACCAGGGGCCGTAATGCCTAACGTTTCAGGCGCTCGCGATCGCAATCAAATGACAGTTTTGTATGCGAAATCTGTCATTTGATTGCGATGGCGAGCGCCAGAAACGTTAGGCAGGTAGGTGGACCAACGACATCGCGAGAATTCCGGGCAGCCGGTGGGCAGTTGTCGTTCGTTGATGATGATCGTTCATATAATGATGACGATTGGCACAGCTTGACTGAAGTCACTAACTGTCGTCCCCTAACACTTTACTCCGCGACGCTACCGGTAAATCCACCTAATACAGCTTGGTGATTTTCGTTATATCGGCCGCTCGTCCACTCAAAGCACACGCTCCTGCGCACAATTAATAATTAAAATATACCTATTTAATAACATTAATTAATTGTATCTCATATTAAAATACAAGCACAAATTGTGGTAATGGATGTCAAATTGTGTTTAGTTTTCGTCGCAATGCTGGCTGCTGCTAATGGTACGTTTTTTATTACATTAATTAAATTTCCTGGTGAATATTTTTTGATTTTTGTTGAGAAAAGGGTGATAGTTTTTTTGTCGGTGAATAGGTAAACCTGAAGGCTTTTTTTATTTAATAATTTTTGGTTAAAATAACGTATGGACTGCAGTGTAATTTCGTTAAGTAGGTTTATTTTTGTTCCCAGTTGCAACATTTTATTTACACTGTGCGAATATTTTTTTATAATTTATATTTAATTAAAAAAACTTTATTTTGTTAGAGAAATGCGTAGGTATAATTTTTTCTAAAAAGGATAATAAGAAATTGTGATTGGTTTTTTGGAGTCTTTTTGCATATTTTTTATTTTAACGCCAAATTTGTTACTTTTACGGGTATCCCGTGAAAACCATATAGAAATTGTGCAAAAATTTGCTGTAGTGATAGTAAAAAACCCCTAACATCCAGCTAGATAATATCGCAAAAACTGGGCCATCCTAGCGGACCAAAGCTGTCATAGCTTCTAATTGGTGAACACGGGGATGACTAATAAAAGCTACAGTGTATGTACAGTCGAACAAATTGAATCATGCCCAGGATGGAACCTTTGTGCTACTAATGTCATGTTGACATCTCATACTTTTGTCAAGGAAATGATAGTAAAATTTAATATTAAAAGGTTCTACCCTGGGTCATGATTCAATTTGTTCGAATCAGTAGAGAAAAGTGAACAAAAATTCCCGCAATACATCCAGCGCCGTATTTTCATTAAAAGATCACACGTACATAAAACACTACGCATATTTATTAATAACTAGGGTACAGTCGAGTTCATAAACTTATGAGCAAAATTTTGATAGAATATCTGAACACGACTCTATTGTTACGGCGTAGAAGCGTGAATTATTTTTTTTAATTATTTTTTATTTATGAACTCGAATGTACCTAGACTAAACTGTCTGTTTCATTTTCTTCTAAAAACGGAGAAGCGCAACTGAAAAGTAATAAAAATCAAGTAGAATTGCTGACTTAGCACAACAAAGGCACGAATATTTTTTGAAATAATAAAAAAAAGGCTGTTGGGGCGTCTGAGGATTACAGTATATTAATAAACACCTTGTATACTCGTAATGTGTATTATATGAACTAACAAACAATTTTGTAACTAGGGGTGCAGCAGCAATCGAATTATGAAATAAGCCGAAACAAGCTTGGGTCAGGCGGTGGTGAGTGATCATAAAAAAAAACCTTTCAACGATCATGATATCATCACCATCATCGCCATCTATCGCCAAAATTTGATCAACTCCCCTTAATGTTCCTTTGATTTTATTTATTATTTTTTGTTGTACAGTCGAATGCAAAAATATGGACTAATTAAGCCGTGTTACATATTTTGACTGTCTCGAATAGATACATATTTTTGCACTTGACTGTACAAAAGTACCTAAAGGTAACAAACGGAAACGGACAAGTAATTTGCATTGGTTTTTCCGTTAGAGACAGTAAAGTTTATGTTTTTATTTAGGTATTTAAAATCCTTATAGGGTAAACCGTCAATTACTAGCAACCTTATACCAAATATTTGTTCATACTAAAGGGGTCGTGTCATGAAAAAAGTTGGAAAAAACTGAGAAGGTGTCACCTCCCGGCCACCCTTCAATAACTGGCCCCTATTACTAAAGTCAATTCTGGTCACTTTATGAATAGTAGTAGTAGTGTTTTAGTACTTAAGGTGGCCAAGTTATTGAAAGGTGGCCAGTAATTGACGATTTACCCTAAGTATATTGTGGTAGGGTGAGTTCGAGTCATTCTAGCCTGGTTTGATAAATACTTAAATACCACTAATGATTTTATATAACTCGAAGAAGAATATAAATGTAATATGGAGGTCAAGGTTTAGTGACGTAGCGTCTTATTACTTACCCCATGGTCTAGAATTACCCTGACTCGGCAACTTTGCATGTTAAATAAAAAATATTACTTTTTAAACAAGGTTCCATTTCATTTTGTCAACTTTATCACGTCACGATCACTCGTATCCATTGCTTCGTCATCATTTTAAACCAAATGATAGAATGACGTAGTACCTACCTACATGGTATGACGTTAAAGAATTAAAATAAAACTAAAATATTATTTACTTGGTTTAAATTAAATTAAATGAAGCCCCTTAGCCTAGTGATTTGACCAATGTCCTCTCAAGTCATAACAGAGGATCGTGGGTTCAATCCCGGGTTCGCACATATATTTTTTTAAATTTAGGTATATTTATATTACTGGAACACAGAGAGAAAATTACAAGGTAAGCAATAGGCGGGATATATTTGTTTTGTATTGAAATTTATATCTACACAACGCGTCTCTATGCCCTTTGGACAAAGATAAATATATAGAACGTGTTGGTGAAGGTAGGTTGGTGCTTGCTATGTGTTGGTATGTAATAAAGAGTTATTGTATTGTATTGTAGGTATATTTCGAATCTAACCTAATACAATTAAACCAAACGCCACAGTATTAACGGAGAATTGATGGACTTACGAAAAAATATTTCAGAGCATATAGGTAGTGCCACGAGAGTTGAAGTGAATGATTACCCACACATCTACAACATGTCGTGTAATGACAGCAGGATTTTGACATTCACTCATTAATTTCATTCATTTTCCATTTGTAGTATTGTGCAATCAGTTCTTTTTGTAGGTGTGTGTTTAATCATTCATATTATCAACTCTTGTGGCACTATCTATTTGATTGACTTAATTGCACATTGATTTTATTAATATTTTTTTATATTCATCTACCTAATCAAATAACTTTATCAGAAAATTCCAGAGAAGGAACTTTACTCGAGATTTTGACCATTGTCCAGGGAGTAGACACGTTGTATTGTATCTATAAATTAACATCTATCCAAACTATGCAATACATAAATATGATAAATACCTACCTACTTTATAATCTCTTAATAATAGTCTCGTTCACATAAGCTTCCGCCGCGATAAATCTTAACTGATACGAACCAAAATACTAAATCCACAAAACCCAACAAAAACCACCGCATTGTCTTAACACGTAAAAAATAAAAGATGATTAAGCTAACGTATATTTTAACTAATTACTCATCTAATTACAAAGGCGACGCGCAAGGACAAAACAGATGTGTAAAATTTTAACTCAATTAGGTAATACTTGGAATTGTTCTCAAGCCATAAGGAAATCCTTGGTATTAAGTTTGCTGATGATATTCGAGATAAATATTGAATGGGTGGGTAATTGAATTAATTTGTAGTTTATTTTTGATGATAATGTTTAACGAAAATGCATCAAACTATTGTTAGTTAATTGCCTAAACATAAAAGTCACAATTAACTAAAAGAATTTCCTTGCTCACCCGCGACCTTACGATAGCTAAGCTTATGCAAAATATGCGTGTTCATGCAGTTCCTCCACCTCCACACTGTAAGAACACACACAAATCACACAAACCCATCTATCACCACCACCACACTACACTGACGCGTTTCGAACTCAACCAGAGCTCATCTTCAGAGTGACACAACCGTACACCATGCTACCAGTTGTTAGACTCACTAGTTACCAGTTGTTTTAGGAACTGCATGAACACGCATATTTTGCATAAGCTTAGCTATCGTAAGGTCGCGGGTGAGCAAGGAAATTATTTTAGTTCATTGATATGGACCTCCGCAAAGTAACGCCTGATTCAATAAATTATATAAAAGTCACACACAAGTGCAATCATCCATATCCGACATGATAAGACTCTAGGTATTTCTAGGGCCAGTATACTACGAATATTTATTCGTAGGGCCAGTAGGACGTGTCAGATATTTTTGCACGCTCCGCTGTGGTCGATATTAATGCAGGTGACTGTACAGTCGAACAAATTTAATCATGGCATGACCCAGGGTGGAACCTTTTAATAATCAATTTCACTATGATTTCCTTGACAAAAGTATGAGATGTCAACATGACATTAGTAGCACAAAGATTCCACCCTGGGTCATGATTCAGTTTGTTGGACGTACTTACTGAGAGGATGAGACCCACTAGGGAACCTTTTTATAACAAGTAACAATCATCATCTACGTCCCACTGCTGGGCACAAGCCTTCTCTCAAAATAAGTGGGATTGGGCTGTTAGCTTCCCCCCTGGCCCAGTGCGAATTGGAAACTTTACACACATCTTGGAATACGCAGGAGTTAACTTTTCTTCACCTTTTTGATATATATTTTTAAATAAATTCCGAAAAACTCAGAGGTGCGAGCCCGGATTTGATTGAATCTAATATTTAAGAAAATAAATTCTCCTCTTGTTGCAGAAATATAATTCATTTTATTAAAATCAAAGACTATAAAAATATCTAGGTACTGTTACTGTGTTGTTCCTAGACCCAGCCCAGGGCCCGGGAGGTCGATGACTTGACTTGAGCTTCCGATATCTTTTAGAAAAATCCAAATATTTTATATGTGGCCCGCACTTTCACAGCATAAATATTTCGAGTATACCTGCTAAAGGCCACAGATTAATTCTCTATAGCAAAGTAGGTACCTACGTGAGAACTTATCATATCACTCAAACAAAGCGCATGCATCACCATCTCATCTCATACCATCTCACCATCAACAGGTTTCTCCCTTAAAGACATAGCAGCATATTTAATAGGCGGCTACGGGCAGTACAATCCGGACTCTCACTACCACGGACAAGGAGGACTCTACCCGAGCGGGCCGGGGTACCCCGGGCAGTACCCGGGCAGCCAGTACCCAGGGTACCCTAGCAACCAATACCCAGGGTACCCTAGCAACCAATACCCAGGGTACCCGGGGCATAACACGGTTGCTGGACCGCCGGGAGCGCACCCTGGCTGTCCTCTGTGTGACTCTTCTGTGTACAGCTACTGCTCCTACAAGCAAGCACATGATGCGTGCTGCTGCGAAAATTCTGCATGTAAGTATTCATCATCCCAGCCTATATACGTCCGACTGTTGGGCACAGACCTTTCAGAATGAGAGGGTTTAGTGCCCACGCGGACTCAGTGCTGATCTGGAACTTCAGACACACCATAGAATTGCTTCGCAGGTTTGTGCAGGTTGTACGAGTATGTATGTAAACTCTTTATTATACAAAAGAAAAGAAACAAAATACAATGAGGGCTATCGCGTATGAATTCGCCACTAGAGGCGCTAGTGTAGCGTGAGGTCTCCGAAATGTCAAATCTCATAGTTTTTGGGTGAGCTACGCGGGTTTATTTATAATTAGAATAATATAATAATTTTGTGAATATTTTCATATATCTGAAACTACTAGACACTGGCAAAATTGTTATGGCAAATATGCGTTCCGGGGCAATGAATATTCTGTGCTTTGAAACAGTTTTGTCTTTCGGAAACCTTTGTCCTCCCTTTTTTCCGATGAAAACGGGGACTATGCAACACTGTGGCATGCTCGATATTTTTATGGTACGGTTTTAAGGTGTATTAAATATGATTTTAATCTAAACTTTGTTTTCACGCCCGTAATAACAGACTTTGAAAGCCATACCACGCCATACTTAAAAACCTCACGCAACAGTGCGCCATCTAGTGAGACAAAAAACGATAGCCCTCATACAAACTTTGAGATTCGTTGTAAAATTCGAATGTAGGTAATTAATCACGCAAAACAAGAGATGCGCCTGGGTTTGAATCCACGCCACGATCCTCGCTTGCCTCTAACAAAAATTGAAAGCCTAATACTTTGCAAACGGATCCCTAAAACGAAAATTGGTCCTAGAGAACCTACTTAGAATGTTTTTGAAAGACCTATCGAACGATACAGATTACTAATATGTAGCTAGCTAGATACCCCGCACAATAGGTTTAGACGAGTTTACCCTAAAAAAAATGAAAGGAGTGTGGATGTATATTTTCTCATATTCCATAGCGTACGGTACGGTTGGATAGGTTTTTAAAATAGCATGGTGGGTTGTTTGATTTAGTCGTGGATTCAGTAAGTTTTCGATTATAAATCCTGTCCGGAAGTATTTTTGGTGGTAATTTTATTTGTTCTCATTTCCAGCCACCCCGTACAGCTGTCGTAAGGCGGATTGCAAGTTCCTCTACGCCAACTCCTGCCAGGAATACAACCTGATCTCCAGCTGCTGCTGCATCGACGTTAACAAGAGCGCCGCGCCCGTCGCTGTCGCTCCCGTCGTTGTATAGACTATAGACTTAAGTTTTTACATATATAGTAAGGTGTGGCCACTCCTGTCTATGACCTGGGTCGATCAACTTTTTCTTGTCGAGGGACATTTGGCCATGGTTATGTCCCCTGGACAACTTTAAAACCACGAGTTTCAATGTTTTCTGTGGTTAAAATTTATTTATCGATATCAATACTTACATATATCTATATACCTCTGTCGAACTGCATAGCAGTTTGTTGGCAGAAAGCGCAGAACTCACATCCTCTACTTTTAATTTTCATCACTAATCTAACCCGGTGCCGGCTGCGCAGGCGCGGCCGTAGTTACAAGTCAACAGCAGGGCTACTACGAAACTCGAAACTCGAAGTTCGTATCGTACCGTCCCTCTCGCTCTCGTATTAGATAGTATAAGTGTCAGAGGGACCGCACGACACCACCTTCGAGTTTCTAGTTTCGTAGTAGCCCTGCAGACGCCGATTTTATGGACAATATTTTTTTATTAACCCCCGACGCAAAAAGAGGGGTGTTATAAGTTTGCCCGTACGTGTGTCTGTCTGTCTGTGGCACCGTAGCTCTTAAACGGGTGAACCGATTTGAATGCGGTTCTTTATATTTGAAAGCAGGTTTTCTAGCGATGGTTTAAGACAAAAAGTTTTTTCGCAAAAATCTAGTCCTTTTTATTACCTACTCCATATTGTAACGCCAAGAATTTGATTTTGATCAAAAATTATTCTAAAAAGTTTATAATCGTATTAGATAGAATTAAACTCTCGCACGCATGGTCCCGATAAAAAAACATAACAATATTAGTCTTTTTATGGTAACTTTTGGGTTGATGCTTTAAAAAACTATGCAAAACGTTTTATTATTCTTGTATCAAAATAAGCCGAGTGATGTAATTTAGATTACTTTCATAAAACTATTATATTTTTCTAACTTATTATATAAGCTCAAGAGGAGGTAATAAATTAAATTAAATAAAACACAGTGTTTTCTTACTCGTTTATGCACCACTAATTCATAACAGTACCGTTGGTACCCACCCATACATCTCGCTCTAGAAAAACCAATGCTGCCGGAGCATTATCAAAATTCAACCTTGAGTCGTTACCGCAAGAGACAAAATCACTTAGGTCAGAAAATATCTCAACAAAATATATTCATAGGCGCTACCACTGTCAGTTGAACTATCACAGTATATATCGTACAAATTAAACCGCCTACAATTACAAATTAATACAAATACAATGCTAGTTTAAGTTTACGCTCATGTATACAAACATGACAAATCTAAATAGGTACAAAATCGAGAGGATTTCTGTGACAGGCCTGTCGGCGGTAATATTGTGAGGTCCGTGTTACAATTTTGTCTAAAAAGCAGCTGGTCTAAGTAGCAAGTGGTCTAAGTAACAAGTGGTCTAAGAAGCAAACTGGTCTAAGTAGCAAGTGGTTTAAAAAGCCACTGGTCCTAACCGGACTTTGTCGAAAACTTGAAAAAACAGGTAGGTTAGGTAAGAGTTGCGTCAAGGCGCGAAGCGGAACTCCGTTGACTTTGATTCAAAGAATTTTAGACCACTTGCTACTTAGACAAGTTGCTACTTAGACCAGTTGCTACTTAGACCAGTTGCTACTTAGACCAGTTGCTACTTAGACAAGTTGCTACTTAGACTAATTGCTTCTTAGACCTCTTGCTACTTAGACCAATTACTAATATGCTACGTAGACCTGCCTTTTTGACGAAATGATACTAACCCGACATTTGTGTCGCAAGCAAAATTGTAACATCAAACGGACTTCCCCATACAACGCCATCTAGCGACATCCCTTTCAGAAAACCCTCACTGAATCATCTTGTCCAATTCAACCTCACCCCACTAACTGTCGTACATGGAACCATTGCATCGCAGAAAAGGAAATAAAAAAAATACGTACTGAAAAAATTATATACTATATTTTAATTTAATACACAATTTAATATGCAATACTTAATTTAATATGGAAATTGTCGTAAAATGCGATATGGTATAATACGGCAGCTAGGTATATACGGTATTTTCGATGTCAAATTGCCGTATCAATCGCATTGCTACTGTTAATTTTAAAGTTTTTGTTTAGCTCTTGTTTGGTAGCTTTGGCCCATACACAGAATTGAATATTTTAGAAACTAAACACTGCCAAAGTACAAAATTTACAGCGTAAATTATTTTTTATGGAAAAATCTATGGGAAAGAGGCAATTGGTAATAAGCTTCCAAGTGCGACAGTTAGGCTCTGTTTTATAAGTTCTTGTTGTTTATGTAACAGATGTTGTCTCTGTTTAATCGAAGAAAATAAACAAAGACGGCAAGAATAACTGTTACATAGATAACAGAAACTTAAAGAACGGTGAAACGGCATAAATTTAGAACTATAAGATCTGTTGGTTACACAAGATAAGTGGACAACATAACTCACCTAAACATTACAATACAGCGACCTTATTGAGTATAAGAATTCGTTTGTTTTACACAAAAAGCCATCGTATTTTGTATGTTTCATGCTTGCAGAATCTCAATCGATAAATCTTTAGTTAAAACATGAATTTTCCTACCTAACTTCAGAAAAGGCAGACAAGATTTAAGAGTTGAGATTTTTGGCTTCAGTAAAACTTTTAAAATTACATGGAGCTCGAAAATAGTTTGGTCTTAAACCCAGCTTAGACCTGAAAGTAATATCGTGTAAGTTGCATTATATTGAGTCACTGGAATACCCCACTTCACTGGTTCGCCTTAGGGATGGTCGTTGAATGAACGGACTAGTTACCCGTCGCGCGACCAACGACTACGGGTAATTTTGAAGCTGATCGAAACTAATTAGAAAAATTGGCAAATCATAAGTGCTCATGCTCATCACGGCGCGCGGGGCGATTGACGGGTTAACTCAACTGTTGACATATCCACGCAAGACGGGTCCACAGTTCATCAACATACTAGTCGAATTCGCAGACTGATATGTTTTCGTTGATGATTTTCGACGACTCATCCCTACACAATACTACGGCCTTATGCAATACAACTTGCACGCTTCCTTGCAGGTTTAAACTGGGTTTTACACTGGTTCGTTCACACATGCATAGCCTAAGTAAGCTTTTTAAAATAGCTCCCGAAATAAACAAGTACAATGCGAGTAAAATGAAGTGACGGATGCGAAGGCAAGAAATTTCAATTTTTTTTCATCTTTTACAAGATTCCCAAAGAATAACCCTTTAAATTTCTACTATCTGTAAAAACCTGGTGCTGGCAAATATCAATGGGATTTGCACAGAAAACATCTAATTTCTAACCAACTTCAAGTTTCAAACCAAAAAAAAAAAAACTAAAACATTTTTTCTTCGGAAATTCTTACCGAAAGTCAGATATTAAAATCATTCATTTTAAAAACAATTGTTAGCTTCTCTGCAATTTAGCCGAAATCTTAAAAAAACCGACGATAGTTTGGTCAATTTTTTTTTAAGCTGCATGCCTTCACATCCTTTTGGAATCTCAGTTCATTTTACTTGCTTTTGCCAGCTACGCAATGTATTGGCATGCAGGCCCCAAATACTTATAGACAGGTCGAACCACTAGTACATCTTACATTATTCGACGGTAGAACACTTTGTAGACGCGTTTGATTGTATCAGTATACTGTCAATATAAATGGCTGCTTTGCAGGGTTATCATTTCCAGTTAGCAATTCATAATGCCGCCATTTTGTTGATTCAAAACAAACTGACGAGTTCCTGATATTTTATGTGATAGATATCTGTGTGCGCCCTATTATTATTTTTTTCGAATAAACAGAGACAGCATCACCAATAAGACACTCAAAATTTCAGGACCTTATCAGAGAATTTTTGTGGGTTACTTACTTTAGTTACTAAAGTATCGGTAAAGAAATGTATAGTCAAAAGCATCGTTTGGCAAATTCTAATTCATAAACTTCGTCCAAATTTCGTAGCGAATATGCAGCCCAATTTGACACGGAACTCCCCAAGTCAAGCATGTATTTTAAATTGTCATAGTCACTTGTCGCCTATCACATGTTTATAAAATAGGGGTAGGGAAGAAAACTGATTTTGACACTAAATGCACTAAAAATTAAAAAAAAAAACCTATTTTAGATCAAGTGGGAAGTATGGTCTCCGAGACAAAACCATTATTTAGAATCGGTCCACAATAGACGGTTGATAACCTCCTCCTTTTTACAACATTTATTTAAGATTCATTTTTATATATATATATATTGGTTTTTGGAGTCTTTTTGTATTTTTTATTTCAACTCCAAATTTATTGTTACTTTTACGGTCATCTCGTAAAACCCATATCGAAAATACAAACTGAAACATAGATGCACAGAAAAACCAGCAAAAATAGACCAGCGCTGGGAATCTGACCCAGGTCCTCGGCATTCCGTGCCACGTGCTATACCGCTAGACCACCACTGGACAAAAATACTATTACCAAACTCAACATTTGAGCAGACATTTCGCCGACACGGCCCTATTTAACCTAAAGGTTCACTATTGAAGTATACTGATACAGACTGTCCGCTAATACCCGCTCAACGCATGCGGTAGTGATTCTTCTCCTGCACCTGACAGAGCTCGCCTTTGAAGTCGATCTCTATCTCGAAGTCGAGGTCGCGGTTGTTACGCGCGTTCTGACGCATCGAGAACGTGCCGGCAATCTCTTCTTGCTTCTTCACCTGTGAGAGAAAATATTGAGATAAATTATGTTTTTTTTTTACATAAAATAGAGAGGCAAATGAGCATATGAGGGAGAAAAATCCTAGCGATCAGTCTGCGCCGTTCAAACGTCTATCATATAGTGTGTGAGAAAACTGGACAGATTTGTACGATTATTTTAAACTACCATCGAACGGAACCGTATCAAAATTGGAATAGATAAATCGGTACAAATCAATTGAGGCTATAAATGACATTCAGTTACGATAAATTCTAGCGTGCAAGTGAATAGGGGAGCACCTACTCGCAGGTGGTAGGACCTTGTGCAAGGTCCGCCCGGATTGCTACCACCATCTTGCTTACTAATCCTGCCGTGAAATAGCAGTGCTGGCACTGTTGTGTTTCGGCGTGGAGAGTAAGACAGCGCCGGTGAAATTACTGGCACTTGAGGTATCCCATCGTAGACCTCTAGGTTGGCAACGCATCTGCAATACCCCTGGTGTTGCAGATGTTTATGGGCGGTGGTTATCTCTTACCATCAGGAGACCCACTTGCTCGTTTGCCATCCAGTCGTTTTAAAAAAATTAAATAAAACCTACAGGGGACGTCCTACGGGCTACGGCTGATAGCAGGGTTGCATTGATTAAATCACTTTGATATAAAATCCAATTGTTCTATTCCCAAAACAAA
>NC_133482.1:15289809-15348436 GCF_025370935.1 Choristoneura fumiferana
ATCATAACATTCATTATTTACAAAAAGAAGATAATAATAATAACAATAGAAAACTATAACCTAGTCAAATAACTCGCCCCTCGCCATTCCCGCCACAAAGGTGCCCATAAGGCACTTGTCTCACCGCCAGCGAGGAAACGATTGGCTATTGACTATTTTCTCGCTCAAGAAACGAACAAAAGATATAAGATCCTGTGTGAGTAAAAGAGACATATATATTAATAGTTGATCGCTGGCTGTTCACACTGTCGGCGAGAACTCGCTCTTACATCTTTTGTCGCAGCGATAAGAGCTATAAAACTCGCTGAGCTATAGATACTCGCTCAGCGATGTCAGCTTGGCGGCCGCCCCGCACGAGTGAGTCGAGTGGAGCGAATAATCGCCCGTCGCACGCGAACACTCGCTTACAGCCGAGCGACAAAACTACACTCGCTTCTCGCTGCTCGCCCACTCGTTTCTAGTTACTCGCTCTGCTCGCTTCTCGCTCATCGTCGGCGGTGGGACAAGTGCCTAACGCTCGCGGCATTTCCACGTTGGATAGTTTTATAATAGGTAAACCATTCATCCCAGTAAACAGACTTTTTTGTGAAGAGCAAAATTAATAAGATCTGCTAGGATGTTGTTGCGAGGAATGAGTTTATCATGAACAAATCATTTGCAGGTGGTAGGACCTTGTGCAAGGTCCGCCCGGATTGCTACCACCATCTTGCTCGCTAATCCTGCCGTGAAGCAGCAGTGCTTGCACTGTTGTGTTTCGGCGTGGAGAGTAAGACAGCCGGTGAAATTACGGGCACTTGAGGTATCCCATCTTAGGCCTCTATACCCCTGGTGTTGAAGGTGTTTATGGGCGGTGGTGATCTCTTACCATCAGGAGACCCACTTGCTCGTTTGCCTGTACTTCCGGTGTGCACCTTATGGGTGGGTATAAATACATAAATAATGGGAGAATATTTATTCAGCATAACATGATGAGTATCATTAATATTATTATGATTAGCCAACAGCGCAACCTTAACGTACTAATTAATTACTCGTACCAATTACTGTCACTCTTACTAATCTCATCTCGTAACATACTTAAGATAATTATTATTAACGACCGGATGGCTAAGTGGTTAGAGAACCTGACTTTGAAGCTTGAGGTCCTGGGTTCGAATCCGGCCGGGGCCGATATTTGTGTGAATAACACGAATGTTTGTTCTCGGGTCTTGGATGTTTAATATGTATTTAAGTATGTATTTATCTATATAAGTATGTTTATCCGTTGCCTAGTATCCATAGTACAAGCTTTGCTTAGGTTGGGACTAGGTCAATTGGTGTCAAGTGTCCCATGATATTTATTTATTATTTATTTATTAATTTCAACGTTTTTAAATCAAACAGATACTTTACCTCCATTCACATCTATGTACTAGACGGCACACAAAAACAGTTCCCGCAGTCCGTTCACAGCGCGAGTAAAAGCGTAATTTTTGACATCCATCATCCTTACAATGTTGACTTCCAATGTTGACCCTGAGGCTGTTGCTTCTCTAACGTGCTGACGTTCGCAGCCGCATTCATCATCACTCTCTACTCTCGTCTTTGTTTATTTTATTTTATTCGACTGGATGGCAAACGATGGTAAGAGATCACCACCGCCCATAAACATCTGCGACACCAGGGGTATTGCAGATGCGTTGCCAACCTAGAGGCCAAAGATGGGATACCTCAAGTGCCAGTATGGGTCCCACTGAAAAACAGCGTTGCGGCTTGCCGTAACATTATGCTGAGTGGGGTCCACTTTATACTATTCGACGTTATTTTTATTTTTTTTCCATCTAATGTATTTTTATGTGTATCGAATATGTGTAAATAAATGTTTCTCTCTCTCTCTCTCTCTCTCTCTCAGTAATTTCACCGGCTGTCTTACTCTCCACGCCGAAACACAACAGTGCAAGTACTGCTGCTTGAAGGCAGGATTAGCGAGCAAGATGGTGGTAGGTACTTAGCAATCCGAGCGGACCTCGCACAGGATCCTACCACCTGCAAGTTGTCTTATACCTACGTCGTACCTATGACAGAAATAAGTGATAAAAACGATAAGTGCTTTTTAAACAAATAGGCCTCAGGTCTACCTTAGAATGCGAACCTGCCACCCAACCCTTTTAAATTGTATGTATGTCTTTCCTGTGAGCTGCGTCCGCCAGTTGCCCGCTACTCTCGCAATGTCGTCACCACCAAATAGGAGGCCCTTAGATGAATGATTGGTCTCGCGCGCTCGCTCGACTAGATACCGCCGGCGTACTTGTCAAATGCGGCAACAAATAGTACGCCGAAATCGGCGTACCTGAGCCCGAGGCGACTCAGTCGCGTTGCAAACTGTGCGTAATGTGCATGTCCCGAATTTTTGTTAAATTTTGGTCATAAACCGAAGTAAAATGCCAGTTTTCGCAGTGAAACTGTTTAAAAATAATACTACAAGAAATAAGAAGGACACTGGGATCACATACCATCAGTAAATATCGTATAATTTCGAAATTACAAAATAAAATAACATGAACCCTAAACGCCATTCTGTGTTGCCGCGTACACAAGAATCAAATTCCCCGTGGTTGAGATTTTAATAAATTGAATTTTATTGTTATCATCATTAAATGATAATAAATTTTAATAACTTATTTTATTTAAGTATCTAACGTAATTATTATATATACATAACCTAGTTCTATTTTATTTAATGTTTATCTTTGTGATATTATACACTGAAGGTGTATAAATTGTTACCCGACACTATTTAATTAAGGGGTGAATGTGTCTTAAAATTAAAAATGTTTTTCGTCTTCCCAGTCAAAAGCCCGATCAGCTGATTTACTTAGGTATTACGGGAAAAGAAAAAATTTTTTTTTTCGTATTTCTACCCATTTTCCTGAAATGTTAACTTTTTACCCGACTGCCCGAAGGAGGGTTATGTTTTTCAAGCGTATGTAAGTATGTATGTATGCATCTACCTATGTATGTATATTTTGTAAACAATTATTTTTATTTTAGTTTTAATTAACCTGTAAATTATATTAGGTTTAACTATAGGTGCAACGTGTTAAGTACGCAAAACTTCTTAGTTGGTGACTCAGTCCATGAATTTTCAGTAATAATTTGTAAATATTGAATGTCCTTAAATATATATATATTTTTTAATTAAAAGTGAGGCCTGATCATTGATATACCTACATCATACCTACCATTTTTTTAAAGAAGAAACCTACGCCTAACCTATACACAAACATATTAATACATTCACTCTTAATTACTTCTTAATTTCTAAGTATTTCCCAAGATACATTTTGTAACCAGTAACTTAATAGGCCACAGAATAATTTATTTTCCCAATAATTTGGGTAACAGTGGAGCAGCTGGCAACACAATTCGTCACGCACACTAGCATCCTTGCAAATTGTCTTACACCGTTCTTACGCACACTACAATATTGAGTTGCCGCATTCACGAACGTTTTGTTTTTAGTTCCCGCGGTATCTAGTCGAGCGAGCGCGCGAGACCAATCATTCATCTAAGAGGAGGCCTGCCAACGCTGTGTCTTCCTGAGAGGCTAGTAAGTACTACGAAATTCGAAAATGGAAGTTCGTATCGTACCGTCCCGCTGTCGCTAATATTATTTAATACGAGAGTGAGAGGGACGGTACGATACGAACTTCGATTTTCGAATTTCGTAGTAGCTGTTAGTAGAGGCCGTTGTAAAAGTTATTAGTTCTACGAGCGATGTGACCTACCTATTGCCACTTCAACTTACATTCTTCGAGCTACTTATATCATTGACATACCCAGTTGTTTGAGCTTTGCGGTGAAGGAAAACATCGTGAGGAAACCTGCACAAACCTGCGAAGCAATTCAATGGTGCGTGTGAAGTTCCCAATCCGCACTGGGCCCGCGTGGGAACTACGGCCCAAGCCCTCTTGTTCTGAGAGGAGGCCCGTGCCCAGCAGTGGGACGTATATAGGCTGGGATGATGATGATGACCCAGTTTTTTAACAAAGGACAAAAGGAGTTCGATTTAGCGACAATTAAAAAACTTAACTGTGTTAAAATATGTTTATTAAGTTACCTACCTACATCTAACTTATAGTAAATAGAGAGCTGATATAACATAACAACAAGAATAGCCTGTCGTTAAAATAAGATAATGATCGCAGAAACTTAAACTACCGTGCTTTATTATTATCACTATCCAGTGCCCTTAGTGTAAGTTTTCGGTTACAAAACACGTCTCGATCGCGTTCGCGTTAAAATCGTTCGTGTTTCAATTGCATGGAAACACGAACATCGCAAACGTTCCACTAGAGGCGCTGTTCGTGTTTGCATACAAAGTGAGACTTAAACGCGAACGCGATCGAGACGTATTTTGTAACCGAAAACTTACACTAAGGGCACTGTACGCATGCACTTAATAGACGTAATCTAAGATCGCACGCGTAATCATTTTACACACGGAACAGAAAATTATAGTTTTTGTTACAAACCAGAACTTTCACTTAGGGCCCCATTTTACAAGTAATTTACGAACCACAAATCTGAGAATGAAAGTGATGCTGTTAGAACGAATACAATGACAAAGGCAGGCACCTACGAGTACATAATGCAAAGCGGGGCCGCTAGTAGAGCTGAATTTTGATACAGTATAACCTAACCAGCAAAAAGTTGGAAAACCCCCGACTTTGTCGGATATCTCAAAAACGGCTAAACCAATTTTGATGAAACATGTCTAAGAACCATCGCCAGAAAATCTGCTTTCGAATAAAAAAAAACGTATTCAAATCGGTCCACCCGCTTAAGAGCTACGGTGCCACGGACAGACAGACAGACACACACACACACAGACATACATTATAGCGGCCAAACTTTAGCCTTTAGCGGCCTACATACAGAATTGTTTTTGTCTACTCTCTTCTCTACTTATATAGTCTATTTTTGATCTACTTGATTAAGAACCAAGACAGAAACTTAGGTACTAATTAATCTCTCGCTCGACCTTGACCAAGAGCTAGAGCCGGCGTTGTTCTTAGGTTGGAGACATAGTGCATAGCATAATGGTTGTCCCTTAGATGAATGATTGGTCTCGCGCGCTCGCTCGACTAGATACCGCCGGCGTACTTGTCAAATGCGGCAACAAATAGTACGCCGAAATCGGCGTACCTGAGCCCGAGGCGACTCAGTCGCGTTGCAAACTGTGCGTAATGTGCATGTCCCGAATTTTTGTTAAATTTTGGTCATAAACCGAAGTAAAATGCCAGTTTTCGCAGTGAAACTGTTTAATAATAATACTACAAGAAATAAGAAGGACACTGGGATCACATACCATCAGTAAATATCGTATAATTTCGAAATTACAAAATAAAATAACATGAACCCTAAACGCCATTCTGTGTTGCCGCGTACACAAGAATCAAATTGAGATTTTAATAAATTGAATTTTATTGTTATCATCATTAAATGATGATAAATTTTAATAACTTATTTTATTTAAGTATCTAACGTAATTATTATATATACATAACCTAGTTCTATATTATTTAATGTTTATCTTTGTGATATTATACACTGAAGGTGTATAAATTGTTACCCGACACTATTTAATTAAGGGGTGAATGTGTATTAAAATTAAAAATGTTTTTCGTCTTCCCAGTCAAAAGCCCGATCAGCTTATTTACTTAGGTATTACGGGAAAAGAAAAATTTTTTTTTCGTATTTCTACCCATTTTCCTGAAATGTTAACTTTTTACCCGACTGCCCGAAGGAGGGTTATGTTTTTCAAGCGTATGTAAGTATGTATGTATGCATCTACCTATGTATGTATATTTTGTAAACAATTATTTTTATTTTAGTTTTAATTAACCTGTAAATTATATTAGGTTTAACTATAGGTACAACGTGTTAAGTACGCAAAACTTCTTAGTTGGTGACTCAGTCCATGAATTTTCAGTAATAATTTGTAAATATTGAATGTCCTTAAATATATATATTTTTTAATTAAAAGTGAGGCCTGATCATTGATATACCTACATCATACCTACCATTTTTTTAAAGAAGAAACCTACGCCTAACCTATACACAAACATATTAATACATTCACTCTTAATTTCTAAGTATTTCCCAAGATACATTTTGTAACCAGTAACTTAATAGACCACAGAATAATTTATTTTCCCAATAATTTGGGTAACAGTGGAGCAGCTGGCAACACAATTCGTCACGCACACTAGCATCCTTGCAAATTGTCTTACACCGTTCTTACGCACACTACAATATTGAGTTGCCGCATTCACGAACGTTTTGTTTTTAGTTCCCGCGGTATCTAGTCGAGCGAGCGCGCGAGACCAATCATTCATCTAAGGGTTGTCCAAAATAAAATATTATCAGATAAGATCGTATTTACGTACTCGATCAATCAATTAGATTCAGTACCTATCGTACAGCCGTTAGGTAGGTACATTTTTAATTTTGACTTTTGACACTAGATAATAAAGTTCCATATTGATGGATATGAAAACGTCACTCATAATCCGATCGCGATTCGACTTTTCCCGAATGGAAAATCATTATGCAGTAAATCTGTAGACTTCTCTTCAATCAACTTTTTAGTGTAGCTTGTTGCCATGGTAACGTCTCCTGAAGCTGGTTACATATTTGAATATCGTAAATTAAAATACCTACGGTTAAAATGTCGATGTTCAAAATATCGAAAGTGAAAATATCGATTGTATCACAATATCGAAAGTTGTTATACCTATGGTCAAAATGTCGATTGAAATGCCGATTGATTAAAATATCGAATGAATTTTTTTTTTCAGGCTTTATCTATCCACTGCTGGATGTAGCCCTCTCCTAATCTCCTAATCTCCTACACTCCGTCCTATTCTCCGTCTTCCTGAGCCAGTACGGTCCGGCGTAGCTCTTTATATCATCAGACCATCTCATCTGGGGCCTGCCTACACTTCTTCTTGTGGTCCGTGGTCTCCACACCAGCACTCTATGGGCCCAGCGGTTATCCCCTCGGCGTGCCACATGCCTGCCCAGTTCCATTTGAATCGTGCAATGCGTACCAAGATGTCTGTTGCTTTGGTGCGTTTCCGGATGCATATTTGAATATAACATATTAACATATTTGAATGTCATAAATATACATATTTGAATGTCATAATATAACATATTTGAATGTCGAAAATTAAAATATCGTACATAGAAATCTGCTTATGTATTGCTCCTTTCTCTTTAATAGCATTTTATTTTACATAATCTAGTCATTTTTAGCACTCGCCGGCCGCTGCCGCGGCACGCTCGCGTCGCTCGCTCGACTCGTGCGTTGTTGTGGTCACAGTTCTAACCTAACCGAACCAAATATTTTTGGTTATTGATGTTCAATAGGTTAGGTTAGGTTAGTATTGCGTCAAGGCGCGAAGCGCCTCAACTGAGTGAAATAGGAGATCCGCAAAGCGGAGCTCCTTCGACCCTGTCACGTGATATTTCACACATAGGATATTCGATACTCTGTACTTCGATATTTTGGACTTCGATATTTTACCCGTAGGAATTTTAACTATTTTTAACTTTCGATATTCAAATAGGTATGTAACCCACGATTGTTTCATGGTTACGGGACAGAATATCACTTAAAAGTTGATTGACCCAAATTATAAGCACAAACACAATCCTTAATCTAGTCTAATATAGGGTTCCAGCTTCATAGCCCTCATGACGTCACCGGTGACGGAACAGCGCCCTGATTGGAGGATGATGCGAGAATCTTCGCGGCCCTGCACCAGCTGCTTGAAGGTGGCCTCTGTTAGGGTGAACGTGGTGTCTGGGTCGTCGTCGGGCTCGCCCTCGTACACGGTTACGTTGTTTAGGTCCAGCGCTGTAAGTTGATGTATACATAGGTTTATTTTATCATCATCATATCAGCCGCAGGTGGTAGGATCCTGCCGTGAAGCAGCAGTGCTTGCAGTGTTGTGTTTCGGCGTGGAGAGACAGCGGTGAAATTACTGGCACTTGAGTTATCCCATCTCAGGCCTCTAGGTTGGCAACGCATCTGCAATACACCTGGCCCCTGTACCACAAAAGTTACAAGTGCTACAATTCTACAAAATTGTAACATTTTACTAAGAGAAAATATACAATTTTGTAGAATTGTAGCACTTGTAACTTTTGTGGTACAGGGGCCTGGTGTTGCAGATGTTTATGGGCGGTGGTGATCTCTTACCAACAGGAGACCCACTTGCTCGTTTGTCATCCAGTCGAATAAAAAAAAGTAAGCGTAGGAAGTCCACTGTTGGACATGGTCTTCCCCCATAGACCTCCAGTTGCTTCGGTTTTAAGCGGCATCTCCACCGTGAAACCGCGGCTTTTTACTAGTTCATCCATTCATCTCGTTGGTGGACGTCCTACGCTGCACTTATCGATCCGTGGATCGGTTTATTTGTTATCACGGAATGAAAAAAAGGATCGACAATTACTGGTGTTCTAAATTTTTGACGCGAATCATGCGTCACGTTTTGTCGCGTGCCTGTACTCTGTTTTCTGTTTTCGGTGCCAAAATACGTCTCGATCGCGTTCGCTTTATAATTTCAATTTGTATGGAAACACGAACATCGCAAACGTTCCGCTAGAGGCGCTGTTCGTGTTTCCATACAAATTGAGAATTTAACGCGAGCGCGATCGAGACGTATTTTGTAACAGAAAACTTACACTAAGGGTACTGCACAGCACTGCTTCTGGCTGTCATTCTACTGGAGAGGGTTGAGGCACCGGAGCTGAGGAAGGGAGTAATGTGGAGCGGAGTTGCGGACGATGTCTCTCCATAGGCGCGGAGCGGGTTGCCGTTGCCATATGAAAAAATTTAAAGTTCTGACGAAAATCCTGACATCATCCTAAAAGTCCACAAGTTGACGTAGGTTGGAGGACGTACCGGTGCGGCGCTGCGGCCCGCGGTTTACTGTATCGTATATCTACGCTTTCCTTTTCCTTCGCCCGACTCCATAGCCCCCTCCCCGCCACCAATTTTTTTTTCTCTGAGGTTATTTCTAAAAATCCGGTCACTTAGGCACTTGTCCCACCGCCGACGATGAGCGAGAAGCGAGTAGAGCGAGTAACTAGAAACGAGTGGGTGAGCAGCGAGAAGCGAGTGTAGTTTTGTCGCTCGGCTGTAAGCGAGTGTTCGCGTGCGACGGGCGATTACTCGCTCCACTCGACTCGCTCGTGCGGGGCGGCCGCCAAGCTGACATCGCTGAGCGAGTATCTATAGCTCAGCGAGTTTTATAGCTCTTATCGCTGCGACAAAAATTGTAAGAGCGAGTTCTCGCCGACAGTGTGAACAGCCAGCGATCAACTATTAATATATGTGTCTCTTCACACAGGATCTTATATCTTTTTTTCGTTTCTTGAGCGAGAAAATAGTCGATAGCCAATCGTTTCCTCGCTGGCGGTGAGACAAGTGCCTTAGCAAGTCCGGCCACAATCCTGATCCTGCGAAAGGGTCAAAAATCCGGACATGTTCGGACAAATCATGACGTATGGCAACCCTACGCGGAGCTAGATAGCGGAGCGGAGCGAAAAAGTAGTGCGGGGCAGAGTAGCGGAGTGTTTCATCATTCGCGGAGATTCCCCGTTTCCCGGATTTGTATGAAGTTTTTATCTAGTTACCAACTCCACGCGCACTGAAGAGAAGCGGAGATTTTATGCAATTCTATTGGTGGTTTTTTTTATCTCGCTCACCGCTCCGCTGTTTCATTCCACTCCAATGGACTGGACTGGCAGTCTTAGTTAGAGAAATGAAGGTATTTGGAACTTGAGCGAAGCTAGTAACATATAAGTATATTATATTCGCTTCCCTGCGGGCCATCATGTAGAGCGGGCATAACGGTAATATAGATGCGCTTGAGTTATTTGCTATCTATCTTGACCTACCAGATGGGCGGATGTAGGTACTGTCTACTTGTCATTTCTCGTTGCTATATTGACGTGATGTCCATCTAGTTGTTTATCAGTCCTCAATCTAAGGCTGGACTTCACGTAGTGGTATCTTAATGGTGAAAATTGTATGACATCATTATTTAAATTATTGGCTAAGTGCGAATCGGACTTGCATTCGAAGGATTTAGGATTTGTCTAACATCTGATAGCATGATAAACTGTTGCGTTGCTCTGATTGAGTTCGAAACACGTCAGCGTATGTAGTGTGGTGGTAGTGATATTGGGTTTGTGTGATTTGTATGTGTTCTTACAGCGTGGAGGCGAAAGCACTGGCGAGCCATGAGGGTAGTCAGCGCTAGTGCATCACACTCCTTGCACACATCCGTCCCTGTTTTGTATACAGGTTGATCAATCCAGGTCAGTAGGGAGAAATTGGAAACTATAAGAGATAGCGAAATCTGGTCTTAGGAACCATGGCTTCGATTTTAGATTCGACTCTAATACATAACCGGGAATTGAAACTGGTCGAAATCTCTGTAAGTATTTTTTTTTAACTTCTCATGCTCATAAAATGTTACTTTTAAGCTCCGCTGAGTTGTTTCCACTAGAGCTGCGCTGAGCGAGGATAGGCAAACGAAGCGTTTCTATTGACATTCATGATCATAACAAACACATTCCTAACAACGCATCTTCGCACATCACTGGTGGAAACAATACCTAGATACTTACTCCAGCTATAAACCTGGGTATCCTTGATGATGTTAAACAGGAACACGCCCCCCAGGGCCTTCGCTTGGTTTTTATCGGCAGCCTTCACGTGCGCCTTGATGCGCGTGATCAGGTCAGCTTTGCTGCCATTGGTTGGCGACAACTCGCTCTGATTGGCTCCCTGGAAAATTTCAAATTGCTGATTACGACGAGACTTGTGCCTTTGGGGTTACTATATAAAGGAAGAGTTAAAAACCTGACACTTATTCCTGGGATATATGTAGGATTCATTGATTGGCGTGATGTAACAACTCGATTTTCACTAAATTGCCTAATTTTTAGGGTTCCGTAACTAAAGTGGAAAAACGGAACCCTTATAGTTTCGCCATGTCTGTCTGTCCGTCCGCCCGCGGGTTACCTTAGAGACTATAAGTGCTAGAAAGCTGCAATGCATGGGGATATATTTATGCCGACAAAGTGGTTTATTTTATACTTAAAAAACTTAGAAGATGGCATGTTATACGTAGTAGTAACGCGTATAAAGTGTCCGCATAGATAACTCGACGTTCCATATTCGAAAAATGACTTAAGTCCCATATCAAATCTGTGCACCAGCTCTACATACAACAGGTGAACTCCTCAAGTTTTTTACATATATATACTTACCGCTTTGTAGCAGCATAAATAGTAGGCTAACTTATAAAATATACTTGAAAAATTCCGTACGAAATACAAAATCCTGAGGAAAATATTTAAGATACCTGGTTGATTTTTTCGTATCGGCTATATACGGAATCATATCCTGGGCGTTTCCGACACGCTCTTGGCCGATTTTTATCGTAATATTGGTGATAAAAAAAACCGCACAGATTTTACGCAGATCGCGTGGGAATAATGGGATAAAAAGTAGCCCACGTGTTCAACAATTTCAGATATCTAGGTACATATCAAACTTCATCCATACCGTCCATCCAGGCACGGTCCGAAGGGGGAGGTCACAGGCGACATGGCCGCCCCCCCAAAATGTACACGTCAAATTGAAAAAATCTTCTAAAAATGTACAAAATTAAAAGTTTTTGCCCCTAGGCCCGATGTGTTATTATTAGTGACCCCCCCCCCCAACTTCAGGCTGCGACCGCGCCTGCGTCCATCCGTTTCAGCGTGAAAGAGTAAAAAATGCGCACGCAAAAGTGCTAAAATTCTCCGAGATTCTTTGATGTCGTTCTAGAAGGTTGTCGAAAAAACTTACGCTTATGATTTCAAAATATACTGGGAATTGAAAAATATTTCTCAAATATGCTAATTATGTAACTACTTGACATTACGTATTGTTTGGCGTTAGCCGGTGTAGTCACTTAAGTCAGTATTTGCTTTAAAACGACACTTGCTTGCTCATCACTTTCTTCACTTACCTAACGTTGCAAAAGACTAATGTATTTATTTGTCTGCTATCGGAAGATGGGTAAATATTATGTACTATTATAGGTACCCGCAACTCGGTCTGTCTAGAATTCGCTTATCGCTGTTATTAAAAGATCTATCCAACGATACCCCACACTACAAGGTTGGATGAGAAAAAAAATCACCCCCACTTTACGTCTATGGGAGGTACTCTAAAAATTTTTTTTAATTTTTTTATTGTACCATTTTGTCGACATAGTTTATATACAAATATTCGTGCAAAATTACAGCTTTCTAGCATTGATAGTCCCTGAGCAAAGCCGCGGACGGACAGACAGACAGACATGGCGAAACTATAAGGGTTCCGTTTTTGCCATTTTGGCTACGGAACCCTCAAAAAGTATTGAAGACTATAATTTCCTAGTTTGTTTTAGTCTTCTAACAACACAAAGATTTCATACTTACAGAAAGACAGCACCAATCCAAATTTAAACTGTACCTAGGTACATTATATCCTAAGCTTACTTAGATGGATATCTTCTAGTTAGGTAATTAAACTTGGAGAACAATGAGTTGACAACGGTAAATAAATTGGAATTTCTCTATAGCTTTATATGTCAACAATAGTACATTACTGTAGAGGCCGGGAAGTAGGGGGTTGCCGGCCAAGCAGATATAGACAAGCAGGATAGGGATGCGAGGCCGGCAACCCCACGTTCCGGCCGAGGCTTGTATACCTAGTGCTTTTCTCAAACATGACATGAAATAAAATAAAAAAAATCAAGTTGGCGGGACGCTAGTCTGGTCGCCCTGTTGTGTGGCTGCTGGCGGCGGGCGGCTGCGGGGCAAGTGGTGCTGGCGGTGGGCACAGGCCGTGTCACAGAGCGCGCGTTGAAACATAAGACGGTCGCATTGCCGGCCAGCGGCCTGCAAAGTTGTATGAAATCTCTTTGCAGGCCGCTAGAGCTGAGCCGCAGCGCCTGCAGCGCGATACTTGTCAGCCTATTATTTGTAACACGTCAATATTACATGTCATGTTTGAGAAAAATCAATTAATAATAAATTAGAGTAGGCGTTGATAATATGTTATATCATTCTTTTTGGGCTCTCTATGAAATACAGTGTGTGTTTTAGAAACAAATGTACAACTCCGTGAGCTCTTAAAAAAAACTTCGTATTTTAGAAGCATACTTCGGGTATTGACGATGACACGCGATCGTAATATGCGGTTCTGTTCTGGCCTATACCACGAAGTGCAAAACTCGAACTTCGTATGTTGCCGTCCCGCTAATGCTTATGTCATTTAATACGCGAGTGAAAGGGACGGTGCGATACGAACTTCGATTTGCGAGTTTCGTAGTAGCCCATCTTTATCTACTTGCAAAACTTTTTAAAGTTACCGTAAAAAGTTATGTAAAGAATAACCATCAGTACAAAAAAACCTTACTGTGATAATATTACGCTTATTTATCTTTTTCTGATTTAAATTCAATATGACTTTTTGTCATGATACAAATAAAACAAAATCAGCATTTTCGAATTCTTCCATCGATACTTTAAATAGAGAATATCGCGCCTAACACACTACTTTTTTTTGGAAGTATAGTCAAATTAATTTTTTTGGTCTGCTTCATTTAATATTTTTTAATGTACTTTTCAAAATCCTCGTTGCTTCTAATAACTCAGTCTTGAACCTCATTAAAATATTTACAATCATCACATTTCTTGAAACATATAGCTTCTATAAAAACATTTTTTTTATTCGTCTGTATGGCAAACGAGCAAGTGGGTCTCCCTGATGGTAAGAGGTCACCACCGCCAATAAACAACTGCAACACCAGGGGAATTGCAGATGCGTTGCCAACCTAGAGGCCTAATGGGATACCTCAAGTGCCAGTAATTTCACCGGCTGTCTTACTCTTCACGCCGAAACGCAACAGTGCAAGCACTGCTGTTTCACGGCAGGATTAGCGAGCAAGATGGTAGAATAACCTTCGGGTTTCAGGGGAAATCGGAAGGATTCGTGTAGTGGTAAAATGACAATTGTCTTTTTGACTTAGTAGTTAGTCGCCACTTAGTAGCAATCCATCACGCGAAGAGTGCACTCTTTGTGTTTTCATTGATTTATATAGAGCAGTTAAAACCACCACTTACTTACTTATTTAGTTTATTTTTCGAAAATTGATTTCTATGCGGAGTCAACTTAAACAGGGTAAGTATTTCAGTAAGTAAATAGGCAATAACGGGAAATTGTTTATAATGTATATGCAGGTGGTAGGACCTTGTGCAAGGTCCGCCCGGATAGCAATCCGGGCGAGCCATCCTCGCGTGATGGATTGCTACTAAGTGGCGACTAACTACTAAGTCAAAAAGACAATTGTCATTTTACCACTACACGAATCCTTCCGATTTCCCCTGAAACCCGAAGGTTATTCTAAGAGCTCACGGATTGTATTTACCTAGACCTAGATAATCTTCTTCACTTTCTTTTTTCGAGAACAATAAATATTACAAATAGTTACATTAGCACTGGCTGTTTAAAAATTTCTTTCCACAATAAACTAATCACCAAATTAAAAAATTACACTGGCCAGAAAAAAAAATAAAAAAAAAATAAAGTTTGGAACTCACCATTCTGTGTGTCAAGTCCCGTTGCGTTCGGCGTTGTGACGAGACGAGGCTTTCACTCTCGCCTCGATGATACTTCTTAAAGTGACCATCCCATTTCTTAAGCAGCAATTTCAACCTAATTTCGTAGGAAATAAGATTTATTTTACTATGTCTAACTGCTTTACAATGACAAGACAATGTATTTAAATACGTACACGCTTGAATTTTTCGACTTTAGACCCTGTGAGATGGTTTTAAGCTTGTTAGTGACTGTAATCTTATAAGTACTTATGTATTCTAAAAAGTATAATGAAATGATTAATGTTGGTGGGATGAGAGATGTTGCGAAATGTACGAATTTGATTTAATAATTGCTTCCAAAGTATAATGTACAAGGGTGTTAT
Source organism: Choristoneura fumiferana (assembly GCF_025370935.1). NCBI lineage: Eukaryota > Metazoa > Arthropoda > Insecta > Lepidoptera > Tortricidae > Choristoneura > Choristoneura fumiferana. Next base: position 15,304,893 of record NC_133482.1, read on the forward strand.
TGTCTGAACAAATTTTGTCTACACGGCGTCATTAGGTATTAGTGCGTCGAACAACATCAAAAGCTGAGCTCTATTAACTTGGTGCATTGCCTACGTACGAGTGTATAGGTCAAGTTATGACAGTCTTTAGCGTAGCGACAATAATTAAATGCTAGCTGTTGTTCGCACCTTCATCTACAAAAAACCTTAGGTCGCAACAGTTTTGATTACATAAAGTGTGGAGTAGCGTGGATATTGGCCGCCCGGGGCGGAAGTAAATTTTGCCGCCTTATTTAGGGTACTCATTCTAATCGGTCCGAATCGTAGATACGACGTTTTTTTTGTTATGGAATTATCATCATCATCTTCATCGTGTATCTGTGTCTGTCCGTCCGTCTGTCATGGCCAATTTGCTCCGAAACTACTGGACCGATTGAGTTGAAATTTGGTTCTATGTAAATTGATGACCCAAACACGGACGTGTTATGTAAATAAATTAATTTTAAACATGGGGGCCAGTTTTGGGGGGTAAATTAGAAAAAAAACAAACTATATATAAACTACATCGTGTGACATATCAAATGAAAAGGTACATTATGAAAATCTCTAATATATATTTTTCATTATTTTAAATTACTCAGTTTTGAAGTTATTTAAGAAAATAGGTGAAAATTGACCATTTCTCCGCCCCTTACATCCTAAAAGCCCAGTAGGTAGGGACTAAAATTAAAAAAAAAATACAGAAAATTGTTATAAACCTATAGATTACAGGAAAACATTGAAATTTGGTAAACTTAATACTTATGTAAATCTGGTGACAATACAACTGATAGTGACATCCTGGTAGTCAGGCCAGGATCATCTCCACAGGGCGGAACTCTTTAACGGTTAATGGCATCGACTTGAAATTTGGTATTAAAATGTAGTTTGGGTGACAATACAAGTACAGTCAACAAAAAGAACAGTCGCAAAAAAAGCTTGTATTAAAAATGAAATTTTTACCAAAAACTTATTTTATATTCTGTGGGAAAAACACGATTCTCGCGGGTAATCTAGCCGGCAAAGTGTCGAGAGTGGACCGTAGTCACGAGTGCTGCTGAGCTGTTCCACCTCGCGAAGGACAGGAAGAAATATTTTGAGTTTATGGCCAACCTTCAGGAATTGGAGAGGCACCACAAGAAGAAGAAGATTCGTAATTTCATAGGCGCCCGTGCGGTCTTTGGTGGTACTTTTAAAAAGTAGAAATTAAAAAGTGGCAACACTGTAGTGTCATCCCTTTCAAACCCTGTCAAACCAAAAAGCGAGGACTTGGGAAGGACACTACAGTGTTGCCACTTTTTAATTTCTACTCTTTTTTGACAGACTAGATGTCACAGCAGTGGCAGTGTGAGGTGGAGTGGCGTCAACAGTGCTGCCAGGCCTCGTATTTTAAGAGAGAGAGATCTACAGCTTTTGGCCGATATCTTCTGTTCTACTAGTATTTATCGAAAATCTACAGTTTGGCTGACATTTACTTTTCCACTGGTATTTTAAATAAATAAAAAACTTACTAATTTTCCCAAGTGTGTCATAAAGAGGTTTATGATGGAAAAAAAACATTTCAACCAATGTACTCGTAGGACACAGTAGCATTAAAGTAAAAATAATGTTTTTATTTGGGTGGACAACAATTAGCACTTTAAGATTAAATTAAATTTGCACTTTAAGGTTTAATATTTCGCAAACAGATCACTGAATAGAAAAATCGTCTTAGCAACCCCCCAATGGTTTTAAAAGACCGTGTTAGCCGAGAAAAAAAAAACACCCCCATCATACGTCTATGGGAGGTACCTTAATCTTTTTTCACACCTCTCCTTCAGAAAAGTTACTTTTCCTCCCTGTCGAGAAGGAGCAAAGTGCAACTTTTCTGTTCAAGGCTTTTCTAAGTGTTTTATTGCAAATGCCATTTTTTGAAGTTGATAATTGGAAAGCCACGCCATTTTCTATGCTGGATTGTATGAGCCACTCAGGAGCAAAATTATTTTCATCTTGGGCGTTAACACTTGAATCCCTCATTACGCTCAGGATTCTACTTTAGAATCTCTCGCTACGCTCAGGATTCTATTGTAGAATCCTTCGCTACATTCTAGATTCAATGTACGCCCTCGCCGTAAATATACCATTTTGATCCCTTGAGACACAAATAACTTTTTTACCACTGTTGGCGTCACTGATATGTATGTATATTTATGCCCAAATACAGTTTTCTAGTACTAATGGTCTCTGAGCTTAGCCGCGGACGGACAGACAGATAGACAAACATGGCGAAACTATAAGGGTTCCTAGTTGACTACGGAACTTTAAAAAAAGGGTTAGCAGGTATTCGTTTTGTTGATTAAGTCGCAGTTGAGATGTTTCGCATCTGATTTAGCTTGTACTGTATTTTTGTTCGCAATAACTCCTGGCTTTTTCAAATTCGACCTGGCAACACTGGATGTCACTGTCAGTTTGAGTGCTTGCTGCTTGCCCGAGTCGAGTCGAGTCGAGTCGTGTACCTATTGAAGTAAGCTTTCTTTTTGTATTGTAATTACTTTTTTAGTCAATAGTAATATGGAATATAAGAATTGTTTTGTGCCATCTTGCAATAATGACACGGTGAACAGTCCCGACAAACTCTTTGTTCGAATCAGGCAAGACTTGACAAAACAGTGGTGCGAGGCAGCCAATACAGAATACTCCAATCTTTACACTATTTATTGTTGTGAAGACCACTTTGATGTAAGTGTGTTGCGATTCCAGAACTTTTTGGGCGAAAATATGAACTTATAGTTTATTGACTACGTTTCAAAGTTTAAAGTAAATTTAAAGGGACGCTGTATTGTCTAACGCCGGGCGCTGTGGTTTCATTCACCATCTCTTTCTACGCTCATGCTATCTGTGTGACAGAATGAAATGGCGAATGCGATTGTGTTTCTGAGTGTCAGGCAATAAGGGCTCTGTTTAATTGTAATTTAATTGTATACATTGTAAAACCATTTTTTATTTTTTTAGCCATCATCAAATCTAAGTTGTAGAACCATTTACTAGGCAAGCTCATTCCATTTTATATGTCATCTTTGTGCACCACCTGGTATTGATTGTTCTTACCTGAGTCCATATTACCTAATGTAGTTTTTCAAACTTTTCAGGATGTGGCCCCCTAGGTTTGAAAAATATTTGGCGACCCCCTTGCTTATCTCCACTTACAGTTATTTGTAGTATCTTATGTTGATAATATATATGAATAACCATGCACAATAACGGTGAGAGTATTTTGAAGATACTGTGACTCCCACGGGGGGTAGCAACCCATAGATTGATAAATACTGGCCCAATGTTTCTGATGCTCGCGACCACAATCAAGTGACAGTTTTTGTATGCAATGTTTTTGCTTTCACTTGATTGCAATTGCAAGCATCAGAAACGTTAAGCAATACAGCCTCTGGTGTAAAGTACCTGCTGTTTATTATTAATTACTTGTTTCAGCCAGAAAAAGATTTGAAAAATTTTAACAGTTATATAAAAAACAACTCTACTCCAGTACTTAAGCCAACAGCAAAACTTCGCCATGTAAGTATTAGATAATTCGGTGGATGAGGGATTTTACTTTTTCTTCTATATATATTATTTATGATTTCCGTTAACTTTAGGGGAACATTCAGCAAGTCACATGAAGTTCATTTCTCTAAGACACAAGTAGCCTAACTCTACTACCTGCTACTACCTAAAACTACTGTTTTAAATTAATTAATTGTCAAAGTTAACAGAAGTAAAAAAAAAATGGTGTATATAAAAATGTATCCCTATTTCCTTTATCACTCATAATGTGAGAAAAACTGCACATGAAAATGACTTAATGTTCACTTATCTAGACATGCGGTAGTGTGTCAAGCCAAGTTTAAGCTAACAGAACTGGCGAGCAGCACCATGTGTCATTTTATCCGAACCATTTGGAGCCACTTTTGACCCTCTCATAACTCAAAAACTATTTTACATAAACGTGTGAAATTTGGCTCATAAACATTATTTCAAGTGTAAATTTTGTTGACATATTGATTTGAGATGATTGATTTGAGTGTGACACCACATGGTTAGTTGTTAATAAGATTCTGTTCACACTTCTCTCTTGGTTTTTACATCCGATATTATTAAAAAGTAATTGAACAGTTGCAGATAACAACATCACAGCCTGGAATTTCATCTGTAAACAGTAACTCTGTCTCAGCTAGGTTGAAAAAGGTATGTAATACACGAGTATTACAATTAAAATAATTATAAACAAATATAATTATAACTCATGTACCTACTATCCCTAAGTTCTTCCAGAATATTTAAGTCTTTTTTTTATCTCATTATTTTTAGGGTTCTGTACCTCCAAAAAAACAACCCTTATAGGATCACTTTGTTTCTCCGTCCGTCCGTCCATCTGGCTGTCCTAGAAACTGGAATTTTGTATGAAGGTAGCACAATCAATAAGAAAAGTCTGGAAATCATAATTTTTCATGTTTGGTTTGACCGTCGAAAATGATCCCGCATTGCATACATTTTGCTTAGGAGAGCTCTACTAACACTAGCTAGATATTAATATCGTAAATACCTACAAATTTGTACAGCACCCTCGGTACGGCCGGTCCAACTCGGATTTGGCCGGTTTTTTGGCGGCTACTACGAAAGATACGAACTGACGCTCGCGATGGCAATCAAATGACAGATTTAGCATACAAAAACTGTCATTTGATTGCGATCGCGAGCGCCAGAAACGTTAGGCAATACAGCCTCGGGTCACTTTTTGTTTTATCTAAATGTAAAATTAATTATTACTATTTATTTATTTATAGGTTACAAAAGAATCAGAATCCAAGCAACTGGTTTTGCAACCAACGGTTCCTGAACCCCCTCCTCTACTCTCATTGAGAACTAGAAAAACAAACATCGCAGACGCCAGCACTACTCGGCCGGTAAAATAACTTTTACTTGCTATAAGTTAGAATTTGGGAGACTATATTTTTCATATCTCATGTACCTACGTAAAGAAACACAACATACAAACACACACACGCACATACCCCAACCTCTAGCAACCCACCTGATTATAGTCTAAAAGACTGATTGCAGGTTTAAACAAGGGAAAAAAAAAACACACAAACTGTTGAACTGTTGTTAGTTTGTTTGTTTCTTCATCATGTCTAAACCGGTGAAGCGATTTTAATGAAATTCGGTAAACAGATAGTTTGAGTCCCGGGGAAGGACACAGGGTAGTTTTAATCCCGGGAAAATTCCGGGAAATAGTTCCCGCGGGATAGCGATAACCGAATTCTACGCGGACGGAGTCGCGGGTAACGGCTAGTTTATAATATGATTAGGACTAAAATTACATACATAACTTCAAATTTTTATTTCAGCAACAAGCAGCCCCAACAGCCATGGATGACTTTAGTAACGCCTGTCGGTGCTGCCTGTTGAATGTGGGACCTTTGAAACCGTTATTTGGTAGCAGTCTCGACACCATGCTGACGGATCTAATGGGGTTTCAGGTATGGACTTGTTTGCGTGGGTTCTCTTATAGGAGCCACAGATGCTACCAAAGATCCTACTGTCAGACTGCACCGTTAGACCCGCCCAATTTATCGTAAATTCTTATGCCACACACATGCTAAACTAGCGTAGCGTAGCGCGAATCTTCATTTCAGTTCCCATGGCGACCGACGATGCCATAGCAGTGAGGGTTTTCATGATAACATTGATATGTTGCAAGCTGATCGTTAGGATTTTTCGTAACATCTCTGGGCTCTATTACAGACTGGCTGAAATCAAGAATTATTTCCTGTAAAGGGCACACAGATCTGTTGAATAATGTTTTTCCATCGTATTTTGTTGGATAACTTCTTATTTGTCTTGCTTTCTCAACTAGCTTACTGAAGTTTACTGGAGCTTTGAGAAGCCAGATAAATACGAACGTTTCCGACAAAAAACGATGGCAAAACATAATTCACTACATATCTGTACGATCATATTACAAAATTACTGATTAACATTGTCAAGTCCATCTGAACTAAGAAGGTGGTTTATTAGACTTGTATTTACCTCAGGCCACATGTTCCGACTGCTTTGCTGTTTCAGATTAAAAGGAACGATGGCTACCCACAGCAGATTTGTACGAGATGCATTCGCAATCTGAGTTCAGCACATAATTTTTATCAAACAGTAAACAAGAGCCACAAAACGGTGGAAGAAAAATGTGATGTAAGTATACTGAGGGATTAATAAGTTTCTGTAAAATAAAAGCTTTTTTTGCTGACTGTTGTTTTTGTTGACTGTACTTGTATTGTCATTTAAACTGCATATCCATACTAAATTTCAAGTCGGTACTATTAACCACCAAGGAGTTCCCACCTGCGGAGACGATCCTGACAGGACCACCAAGATGTCACTACCAGATTATTGTATTGTCACCAAATTTACATAAGTATGCCAAATTTCAAGTCAAACAGACCGCTGCAAGTGGGTCAAATTTAGCTTCCAAGATTTGACTCAAACAAATAATAAATAATTAAACAGGGCAAGCTAAAGAAAGGTTTGTTAAAAGCGGCCATAAGGTTGTTAGAAGTAGTAGGGTTCCGTAGCCGTTATTAAAAAAAGTTTACGGGCAAAAGAGCATTTCCACAGCACTTACGTCATTTTGTAGAGAAGGACAGTTTTTCGACAATAACTCAAACACTGTATATTCGATCATGTTGAAAATAATTCTGATCATCATCATCATGACTGCTGGACATAGGCCTCCCCCACTCAGACCGGTCTTGTGCTTTCCGCATCTGCAAAATATTTTTGGTTGTATTTGTCATTAACCTTTGTGATTTTTTCATATTTTTTGAACATAGAGTTTGCATTGCATTGCAATACATATAAGAGCGGGGTCACAATGTTCACAATTTTTACAACTTTCGGAGCGAAATTTGGCAATGAGTCTTTCCGAAAGAGCTGGTAGTGTAAAAAAGCGATATAAAGATGAGCCCTTTACCGCCTACTTAGGAATAAGAATAAAGAAAAAATGTTTTCATTTTGTCGCCTAGGTCCTTAAGTTTTAAAGTGTGAATTCTTGTACACACATACAAATTTCGCCCATTTATAATATTAATAAAATTAAAATATATAATTATTTTTATTAAGGTGATCAAGAGAGCTATTAGTAAAGAATCCTCTGCTGATTTTGCAATCCCCGAAGTTGAAGATAAAAAAACGCGTGCGATAACAGCAGTTGCTGTGGCGTGTCAGACGGGTAAGTTGGTAATGTATACAGATGCATCATCTTCACCATTATCATCACCATCGTCATTACCATCATTATCATCGCGACCATCATCACCACCATCATCATCTTCACCAGTATCATCATCATCATCACCAACACTGTCATCACCATCCTCATTACCATCACTATCATCACCACCAACATCATCATCTTCACCATTATCATCATCATCACCAACGCTGTCATCACCATCGTCATTACCATCACTATCATCAACACCATCATTACCACCAACATCATCATCTTCACCATTATCACCATCATCACTAACACTGTCATCACCATCGTTAATACCATCACTATCATCGCCACCATCATTACCACCAACATTATCATCTTCACCATTATCATCATCATCATTACCAACACTGTCATCACCATCGTCATTACCATCACTCATCTCATCTCTCATCTTCATTGCATAAGTGACTGCATGGAAGTTACTTTGTTGTACACTGTCTTCCTCTCAGAATAAACGAGAGAGCTTGGATTGTGGTTTCCACGCGGGCCCAGTGAGGATTGGGAACTCCACACATATCATTGAACAACTGTGCAGGTTTCCTCAAGATTTTTCTTATTTAATATAGTTAGTTGTGTTGTTATAGTAACATTGTTTCTGTGTGTATAAAACGAACTTGAAATAATTGTTCCAGAGGAAATGTTTTTCCAAAAGCTTATGTTGGCTAATGTCCAACTGTCGAGGGTAGAGCCTGAGAGTTATGAGATGCCCGAAGAGGAATATGTCATGGTGTCTGGACCCGAGTGCGAGGACGCGACGGAGACAAAGTATGTGGACACAGAAGAGTTTGAGGCGTATGAGGAGTTGCCAGATGCTAGGAGCGGGTATAAGTGCCCGCAGTGTCTGCATGTGGCGGACAATCAAGAAGATTTAAAGGTATTGATATTTATACTTTATCTCTTTTTAGCCGTGGTGGCCTTGCGGTTTGACCTATCGCCTCTCAAACATAGGGTCTTGGGTTCAAACCCCGGCTCGCACCTCTGACTTTTTCCAAATTCATGTGCGGGATTACATTTGAAATTTACCACGAGCTTTGCGGTGAAGGAAAACATCGTGAGAAAACCTGTACAAACCTGCGAAGCAATTCAATGGTGCGTGTGAAGTTCCCCATCCCCACTGGGCCCGCGTGGGAACTATAGCCCAAGCCCTCTTGTTCAGAGAGGAGGCCTGTGCCCAGCAGTGGGACGTATATAGGCTGGGATGATGATGATGATGATCTCTTTTTAAGTGTATGCTGTCTGTCATCCCACTTATATTAGTACCTGGACGACCGAGCTTTGCTCGGCCTAAATATCGATAATAAGCGTTTTTCCATAAATAAGACCAAGCAAATTCAGTGGGAACCGATTTTTATGATTTGGATGAAATTCGGTACACCGATCGATAGTTTGAGTCCCGGGGAAGGACAAAGGATAGTTTTTATCCCGGAGAAATTGCATAGTTCCCGCGCGATAGCGATAATTTAATTGTACAATAATGTACTATATCCCTAATTAACATATTAACAGTAACATAACACAAACAATCGTTACGCCCCGCGACATGTGACGTACGTAATTGAGTAAATAGCAAGTAAGCAATATTAATCTATAAGTACTGTATGTTTAGCTAAACCAATGTGCTTATACTTAATCTACCGAGAATACAACATGTTCGGTGAAACTGTGTTTGGTTTTACTTAGAACCTCCAATTTATTGCTCTACAATCTCAACGTATCTCAATAAAATACAATACAATCACAATAAAATGACTCTTTATTGAACACCACAAAAATATACGTTTCTTTTCTTTCATTTCACTCGTGCTTAAAATATGTAAGATTATGATATGAAACATTAGTGGTTGTTCTATTGTTTCAAGTTTTAATGCATCTTTCTTGTGTCGAATTTCGGCAAATATTCTCAATCTTATATTTAATACGTTGTAACAGGAACACGTGGCCTCGCACGTTTCGGGCGCGGCGGGGGCTGCCGAGGACACCACTCCAGCACAGCTCTGCAACATTTGTGGCAAGTGCACACACACACGCACACACACACACACACGCACGCGCATGATCATTTACATGCTTTTGGTATCATAAGTAATAGTTACAGTTAAAAACGTTTTTCAATAAAAAGACTCGTCAAGATACCCTTTTTCTAATGCTAAAAAACGAAGTATAGTGAGCTACGAATTTATTCGCGCAAGTATAGACAGTCGCCGACCGCCAGGTCGCCCTGTGTACGAGTAGGTACCCTCTCTTCGCCGTCCTGTCTGCTGGCACTCTCAAGGTGTCTTAGGGTCTCCCTAAACCTAGCGACGAGCAATCGGCTTTAGCATCATCATAAAACTCTTTTATGTCCACGCAATTAGAGCGAAAAAGGCGTCGATCAGCTCGACCGACGCGAAACGACGTTTACCGACGGGAAGACGTCTTTTTCGCTCTTATTGCGTAGACATAAAGCGTTTTTTGGTCGGCGGAAGCCGATTCCTTGATGTGGGGTGAGCCTCAGCCATCGGAGTTTTGCGGACTTACTGGTTACCATCTCTTAACTAAAATCAATATTAAGATTGGTTTTTTGGAATCTTTTTGTATTTTTTATTTCAATTCCAAGTTTTTACTTTTACGGTCATCCCGTAAAACCTAAATTGAAAATACAAATGACATATAGATGCACAGAAAAACCAGAAAAATAAAACCATCACTGGGGAAAAAAAGAAAAAAGAAAAAATTTGGAATTGAAATAAAAAAGACTCCAAAAAACCAATCTTACTTTGATTGCTTAGTAACGACATCTCTTGTCCGGGTGAGCGGTTAGTTCCAATGGAGTGCCGAAAAAAAGTTTCTCGATGAGGGCTACGGTATAGATGTCGCTAGCGTCACTGCTTAAGTGGCTAAAATAAGAAACAAACAAGCTGAGATATGAGGTGCATAGGGGAAATTCGTGTCTGTACCGTTGAGCATCAGTGGTGTAGCGGTATAGCACGCGGTACGGAATACCGAGGACCTGGGTTCTGGTTTTTCTGTGCATCTATATTTCAGTTTGTATTTTCAATTTAAAATCAATATGTCAATTAAATTGAACCTTGACACAATGTGCATGAAGTTCAGTCAGAAAAATTATCTATTTTGAGATACGAGTTTTTTTTTTAATTAGTGACGATATGTGGATTGCCAACAGGTCAGACGTTCAAGTGCCGCACGTCTTTGTACAAGCACTTGCGGTTCCACAGCGGACACATCTTCCAGTGCAAGTACTGTGACAAGCGGTTCGCCGAGCAATCCACCCTGAAAGTGCATCTGATGTGAGTAGATACCACCTATCTGGCTGAATAGGGAATATTACGCAAAGCTCTGCGCAGGGGGCGACACTAGCACAAACCGTAAACGGACCGCCATGACAACGGATGACGGATCATGACATACTTATTAGTAGGTAACAGGATATCATACCCGTGTTATTTTTGATATTCGTTATTTTTAAGGGGACAATCTACAGGGGAGCCGTGGTGGCTGAGTGGTTTGACCTATGGCCTCTCATGCAGAGGATCGTGGGTTCAAGCCCCGGCTCGCCTCATTGCAGAAGTTTTTTTAAATCGATGATCTCAGATCATTCATTGCGGAATCACATTTGAAATTTGCCACGAGCTTTACGGTGAAGGAAAACATCGTGAGGAAACCGGCACAACAAACCTGCGAAGCAATTCAACGGTGTGTGTGAAGTTCCCAATCCGCACTGGGCCCGCGTGAGAACTACTGCCCAAGCCCTCTCATTCCGAGAGGAGGCCTGTGCCCTGCATTGGGACGTATATAGGCTGGGATGATGATGATGAATCTACAGGTCAAATTAAGTAAATTTCTCTAAGACACTAGTGGCCTGACTTACTGTTTAAAAGATAATCAAGAGTTAAGATAACTTTTTATTAGCAGTAACACAGCGTCGAGGTTCTTAATTTTGATGTTTTTCAAAGTCCATAATTAATCCGTGTTTAATTCACACATATCGTCACTACTTTGAAAAAAGCTGGTATCTCAAAATCGATGATCTTTCCGAGTGAACTTAATGAACATTGTTTTAAGGGTCAAATTTGTTGTCGTATTGATTTGAGATACGAGTTTTTTTTCAAAGTAGTGACGATATTTAGCAAAAGAAAGTTATATATGTGGATTTTTTTGATGCTTTTCTCGTCAATGTCACTAGTCAAATTTGTTTATTTTACAATTTAAGAATTAATGAATGTGAAACTATTAATGCAAGAAAAAATATTTTTATTTTCGTTTTTTTTTTTAATTCGCGTAAAAGTTAATTATCAGGTACTTACCTAGTTTATCAATGAACTGAGTCGTCTCCGAAGTTAACGGATATCAAAAAAACACGGTGTATTTACATCGATAGTAACGATAGAGCTACATTTCCAAAAAATATTTGAAATAATATGATATTATGGCATCCTATGGACATTTAAAAGACATTTAAGACATTCAAAAATCTGTTTACGGTTTGTGCTAGTGCTGCGTTCTGACGGCAGAACATTGAAGTGATATTCCCTATAGACCAAAGAAACCGCAGATAAAATTCTATAATGATGCATGCGTATGTTGTTACGTCGCCAGAACCCACAGCTTGTCAAACGCGCGGCCGTTCGACTGTTCGCTGTGCGAGCGCAGGTTCTCTCAGAAGGCGGCGCTGAGGAAGCACGAGCGAGCCATGCACGCACCCGAGCGGCCCGTGCTGAGCTGCAAACAGTGCGACAGCACCTTCCTTTACAAAAGTAAGTCGTACAGTCACCAGCATTAATATCTGCCACAGCGAAGCGTGCAAAAATATCTGACACGTCCTTCCGGCCCTAGAAATAGAGTCGTATCAGATATTTATGCACGCTTGTTGTGTCAGATAATGGTGCTGTTGACTGTACACCGTAAAGTGCCCGGCCACAAAGATTGCACATCGGTCTTTGGAAAGAGACTGCTAATTTCGGGTTCGTAGAACGTTGTCACACACTACTTTTACGGTTGTCAGTCGTTGTGTAGGTGCAATAGAGTAAAGAAAGAAAAGAAAGAAAGAAGACATTTATTCCCATTCACAAAGACACAAATACAACCAAATTTAAAAATATCAATAAACAACAAAAAGAAAAAAAAGAAAATAACACAAAAATGAAAATACATACACGATTTACGGAGTACGGACGCATTTAGATGAAAATACATAATAAAGGGTTGTTGAAACCCCACAAACCTTTAAATTGTACGATGGCGTCTTTAGGAAAAAGAGGGAACTATCCTTTTTCTAGTAGCTGCAACGGATATCCAAAGATCTATAGATATCCGAAGTGAACATGTCATTAATTTGACGTAAACTAATTAAGTCCATAAAGGTGCAGCGGTGCACTATTTATTTGATAAAAAACGTCTGTGTAAAACAGCCGATTGTCTTTTTTCGAAGACCGATGTGCAATCATTATTGCCAGGTACTGTACTTATTTATATTGGGAAACAGAGCCAGGGATATACTGCCGTCATAACGAAAAGGGGCACAACTAACATTGCCTTAAATACATATTCAGAATCAGGAAAAAAAGGCTCATCTGTCTGATTTTCTGTTCATTTCTTAGCCCATATTGTTAGCCCAAAGTGCACAAATTCCTGAGATATTCAGATTTACTACTAGATTTATTAAAGCAACATCTCTCAATTTCAGTATGATTACCTTGACAAAACTATGGGATATTAATATGACATTAGTAGTACAGTCGAGTTTATATAGGTACTAGTGAGCAAAAATTTGATTAAAAATATCTGAACATGACTATTGTTAACGGCGTAGAAGCGTGTTCAGATATTTTTGATCAAATGTTTCTTCACAAGTTTATGAACTCGACTGTACAAAGGTTCCACCTCCAAGTACTCCGCAGAACCCGCCGGGAGAATGCATGCTCCTTTCCCGAGAATCTGGTGGAAATACATAAAAAAAATAGAGATACAGACGAATACTGAACCTCCATGTTTTGAAGTTGGCTAATAATACTGAAGCACACGTTTTCGTTGCAGTTTCCCTGAACAAGCACATACTGCGGCACCACTCTAGTACACGATGCAATTTGTGCGATTCAGAATTTTCTGGTAAGTTTTTTTTACCTATGTTTCATTCAAATCGGTGCAGCCGTTTTTGAGATAGTGAACTTTGAAATGATAATGTCAGGGGTTTTTGAACTTAAAGTTGATTAGGTTATGACCCAGTGAGTACGAAGCGCGAGCGAAGCGTGTCAATTTCAGCTGTCTGTTCTCTGCAGGTCACATATAATCTCAAGCGATTCTCGAGAAATTTTATGAGCAGGTTCGATTTTTGTCGATGTACCTAGCTCAGGGCTGCCCAAACTTATTTGTACAGTCGAGTTCATAAAGTTGTGAGCAAAAATTTTATCAAAAATATCTGAACACGCTTCTACGCCTAATTTTTTGCTCACAAGTTTATGAACTCGACTGTACTGTGACGCCCTTCGGACTTTGCCATTTTTTTACGACGCCCCTCAACCCAGCCCTAAAAATACTTAGCAATTTTAGCACTAGCCTGGTAAAAGGTTATCAGAAAAACAGGAATTGGACATTTATAATTTTTGTCAGAAAATAAGAACGAAATCAATACATAAGCATAAGAAATAAAAAGAGATCGACACGCGACGCCCCTGGAACAATGTTACGTCGCCCCGGGGCGTCGCGATGCACAGTTTGGGAAGCCCTGATTTAGCTGTTGAAAAATTTCAAAATTGAGGAGCTTAGGGGATTTTGACGTAAACATTTCGTACCTTCGGTAGAACAAGGGCTTAATTTCACTTTTATAAACTTTTTTTCGATTTTTAGCAACCTGTTGTTCTACCGAAGATACTTTAAAACTTTAAACTGTTTATTTCAATAAAAAATGCATAATTAACTTGATTAACCTTAGCTTCTAATCTTAAATTAAAAAGATTTTTTGAGTTAAGGAGTCTCTAAAATTTGTTTGTACAATGTGATCCTAATATAATCATTCTCATATTGCTATACTTAATTTATCTTGACATTCGGAACTTCACGGTGAAATTTGCACACGCTTTTAAACGAAGCAACGAAACTATTAAAAACTGTGTTAATTTTTACAATAAAAACATAACAAATGCCGCTAATAAATGTACATGTAGGTATTTTTAGTCCAATTGTGTTCGAAATACTGAGAAACGTGTGTTACAATACGATTTGTTCAGTTTGTACACGTTCGGCTCCGGCAACGATCCACTAAGCTCCTACGCTTCGCCTACGCATATCCCACAGCAGTCACTTCTATGCCAGTAACACGTATACGTGTCACAGACGTAATACATTCCGGTGCCAGTGACACAATGCCTGTGACTTTTTAGTTCTTACTCCTATGCCAGTGACACGCATGTCGTGTCGAAATAATTCGTACCTCCTAAAGGCTGGGCATAGCGTAAGGGCTTAGCGGAACGTTGCCGGAGCCGAATGTGATCCATTAAGCTCTTACGCTAGGCATAGCGCATATCCACAGCAGTCACAAATACGTGTCATTGGCATAGGAGTAAGAACTAAAAAGTCACAGACGTTGTGTCACTGAGGCCGGACGTGTAAAGCTATGTAAAGACAGACTCACAAGGTCACAACTTAGAGAGTCACTAGTATAATTTGGTACCATCAGCCAAATAAGTGGTCTATAAATTTTCAAACAAGTTCCTATCAAACGAATATGTCGCTAAAGTCGATTTTTCAAGTTGACAGACACGTCTATTGGCATTATGTTTTATGACATGCAAACGATTATCAACTTTAGGGTGGTAGACCACATATTTGGCTGATGTACCAGGTTAATATGTATTTAGTTTTGGAACTTCTTTTTAGGTATAAAAGCACTAGAAAGACATTTAAAGACCCACAAGCAAAGCAAGACATTTACATACGAAGCTGAATACCTGGAATTTGATGATTTATAAGCAGGCGTTGTACAGGTTGGTATTTCAAGTCTTAAAAGAATAATAAATTCCGAAGATAACGGATTAATATTCAGGAGCCCATACGGCAAGTAACACCTCAAAGTTACACTATGGCGACAATTTAATGATTAAGGGGCTGTTTCACCATTCACTTATTAGCGTTAACGGGTTAGTTAGGTAGGTTTTCGATTTATTATATGTTGTCAAAAATTGGGACATCCGAATTAAATTTATGGCCAAATCATTAAAAAAACATACTGTCTTAATAAACTTTACGCCAAAATCTGTTCTAAAGAATATTGACATTTTATGTACATATTATACTGTAATATTATATTGAATAAATAAACTAAACTAAGTAGGAAGCTTTCAAGTTTACATAATTTAAGAAAATTAATGGCTGTATTTTTTTAGGTTTTCAATGCTCCAGCAATGGTGTACCAGCATTACAGAAAACGATTTAATTGTATTTTACAAACAATTTGATAAATGTATGTAAGTTTTTTGTTTTTTCTTTTTTATAGTTTGAAATAATAAAGGTTGAACACGCCAAAACTTGGGCCCACAAAAATTGATAAATAAATATAACAATAAATAATTACATTATGCTCTCCATACCCATTCGCACCCGCAGTCCTAATAATGCTGTAGGTGTCCATGGGTGGCGGTGATCGCTTACCATCAGGTGACCCGTATTTGATAAAAAAATGAATGTCAAATTTAATAAACTTTAAAATAACATTTCGTA
The DNA here is from genome assembly GCF_025370935.1 of Choristoneura fumiferana. NCBI lineage: Eukaryota > Metazoa > Arthropoda > Insecta > Lepidoptera > Tortricidae > Choristoneura > Choristoneura fumiferana. Next base: position 15,320,935 of record NC_133482.1, read on the forward strand.
TTTTAAGATTGGTTTTTTGGAATATTTTTGTATTTTTTATTTCAATTTCAAATTTTTTGTTACTTCAACGGTCATCCCGTAAAACCCATATCGAAAATACAAACTGAAATATAGATGCATAGAAAAACCAGAAAATAAGACCAGCGCTGAAAATCGAACCCAGGTCCTCGGCATTCCGTGCCACGTGCTATACCACTACACCACCACTGGACAGTGATACAGACACGAATTTCTATTTTTTTTATTTGAGAAATTCGATATTTCGTATTTTAGTTAGTGTCTGCACAGTAAACAGCACAGTAAACAGTAAACCATGTATCGAACTTTCTCACGCACGCGGCTCATAAGACGCACCCTCATTAGGAAACCTTTTCGTCGCCCAGTTCCATATTTTTTGGAGCTCAAAGACCGATTTTACTTCTCCGCCTTTCTTTTCAAAATCCTTTTCATAATACTCCAGTAGTATTCCACAGGCCGCAGGTCTGGACTATTTGGCACTGCACTATTTCGTACTTTGGGGACCACTAGGTACAATCCCGTTTGAGTTGTACCAATCCATTACTGATTTTGCGTAATGGCAGCTGGCTAAATCTGGCCAAAACAGGGGCGGTGACTCGTGTTTTCTTACACAAGGCAGCAAACGCTGCCGATTGATAAATATCGCCGTTTATTGTCCAGGTAGTAATAAACGAGCGACTTTTTTTCCACAGTAGGCACATATTGAAAGAAAGAAAGAAAGAAAGAAAGAAAGAAAGAAAAGTTTATTTTGGCTCCAAAATGTACCACTTAAAACTAAGACTAGAACTAGCACTAAAACTATGTTACTAGGTGACACGGCAGGATACCAAAAAGGGTCTCCACTCAGCATGTGTTGCCGCACATTATGTGCAGTAACGCTGGTTTTCTGTGGAGCCCAAATTGCCTGCCAAAGAAGGTCGTTTTTTGGGAATTTTGATAGTTTTTTTAGTTTACAATCTTCGAGAGCTACTGTTAGACTTTGACTGGTGTAAAACTCTTGCCCAGGAATTTGTTTTAAGTCCGCTTTTATGTATGTTTCGTCGTCCATCACAACGCATTCAAATTTCGTAAGGAAATTTTCATTATAGTTTTCGCGACCGTTTCTTTGCCGTTTCTTTGTCGGTACTTATAGCACACGGCACGGAATGGTTTTTCTGTGATTCTATATTTCAGTTTGTATTTTCGATATAGGTTTTGCGGGATGACCTTAAAAGTAACAAAAAATTTAGAATTGAAATAAAAAATGCAAAAAGATTCCTACAAAAAAACCAATCTTGATAAGTTCTGTTTTGAGTCGATCTGGTGCGGCCTGGGCTTTAGAACTTCTTAGTCTTGCCCTACGTTTCACTTTTTGTCCATAGACACACACACACACACACACACACACACAAACATCACGCCTCTATTCCCAAAATGGGGTAGGCAGAGCACACGTCGAAACGTTACCGCTTCGGAGCCACTTATAGCAATTTTAGGTTTTAAGTTTGACCAAAACGGTACAATAGTGACAGAGACTTTTTCACTTTTTTACATCACGAGATTTGAGGCAAAAATCTTTACAACAATTTTTTCCTTTGTTTTATTCTTGACTTCTTACAACCCCCACCACTTCCAGGCTTTCTATATATTGTCAAGCGTTCACGGAACGTGTTTAATACGCGACAAACCGTAGATTGTGGACATTTCAGTATTTTCGCGATATCTCTGTAACTAAGCATTATATTTTTTACATGTTTGCGCTGTTGATTTTGTTTGCTCGACATTTTGCCAACGAAAAAATAAAAAAACTGTCGTCATATTATAGGCTAGTTCTTTGTGAATAAAAAATAGTTTACAAAATTTGTATATCTCCATTTTTGGCGTAAAAATAGTAATTTTCGTATGCCCAAGTTTTGGCGTGTTCAACCTTTATACCATACCTCTATAGTTTAGGGATTATTCAATTTGTCATCATGTTTTAATAGAAAGATTAATTATCTGCATGACTGTGAGACTCAGACTTATTATGCACGGGTCGCTCACGTATTTGTAGTCGAGATATGTCCGACTTGTTTCGAACCAATCCGTGGTGTTCGTCAAGGTGTGCTCCAACGTCAAGGTGTGGACAACCGCCTCGACTGCAAAATATCTAAGAGACCCATGTATTTAATTCTCATGTGGAATATTGTTAAATATGGTTTTATTTGTGAATTAAACCAGTCCTATTGACTTATTGTGGTTTTATTGAAATCGATGATTAGATATCGTCGGTGTGATACTGCAATACCGCGTAACTAGCATTTTCCATAAGGTATAATTTTCACTGTACTAACAGTACTAACATTGTACTGTTCTGACAGTGAAAATTAGACCTTATGGAAAATGCTAGTTACGCGGTATTGCATTAGGTATCACCGACGTTATACCAGATTTTGAATTTTGTATGTTAAAGATTCTGCAGGGCTCCACCAAAGTACTAACCATAATAATAGTAGATTGTTCAACATGGGACTAAAACAAGCCATAATGACACGAGATGTATTGCCACCCGTGCAGAACGAGGGTGGCTATAGTTAGAGTGTTATTATGGTTGTTAAGTCTCGCGTTAAACACTCTACTTTTCACCTTGAATGCGAGAAAAAAAAATGAGATCCTATACTTACGAAATTATAATAGATTTTTTTTTACAATGTATGCTCAATACTAGTAGTCTCAAAATTCAAATAGCAAAATAAATGTTTTGTTTTTCCTAAAGTGACGCTTTCAATGCTTGCATATTTAGCCAACAGATTCAAACTTGAGAATGATTTTAAAACTAATTGGACTATGCGTAATAAAATGAATTCATCCTTAATATAATTAAAGGTATTCATTTTCGTTATCATTAATCGTGTTTCACGAATTTTTTTTATATTTTTGCACAGATGTCATTTTGGGGTTATTTCCACGCCCTAAAAATTGTCTATAACGATCAATGAAAATGGCGATAATCATCTATTCACAAACGCCGTGATTGGCTGTATAGGTGTTTTCAGAGTAAATTAATAAAGAAATACTTTAATCTCTAGAGATTAATAAAGAGCTTTAGTCCCGCCCGATATGTTGAGATTAAAGTAAAATTTTAAGAGCATAAGTGAAAATAAAAATGATTCGATGGCGTAATGAAAATACATAGAACAATACTAAGGTACAGACTGAAACCTATAAAATGCAAATCAATATTATGTAGATGGGTCAGTCAACTTTTTCTAGTTTGTTATTCTGTCCCGTTGTACAAGAGACAACAGTGAGAGTATCTTAAAAAAACTATTAATGCTAGTAATGTACCTATGTACTTATAAATAAATAAATATCATGGGACACTTGACGCCAATTGACCTAGTCCCAAACTAAGCAACTTGTACTATAGATACTAGGCAACGGATAAACATAGGTACTTATATAGATAAATACATACTTAAATATTATTCATACAAATATCTGCCCCGGCCGGGATCCGAATCCGGGACCTCAAGCTTCGTAGTCAGGTTCTCTAACCACTAGGCCAGTCGTTCGTCCAGTTATGAAATGGTCCATAAAATAATGGGCTTGTAACTATGGCAAAAATGTACGGTCGTAGAATTTTAGCCTCAGAAAACAGAAACTCATGGTTTTAAAGAGTTGTCCAGGGCAATCATCATCATCTTTATCGTCATATCAGCCGTAGGACGTCCACTGTTCCCCACTCCCCCCCATAATACTCGTAAATACCGATCCCCAGTTGCTTCGTTAGAAAGCAGCCTGCATGCACCGTGAACCAGTGGATTTAACATAATACAAGATGAAATGCTCCTATTTAATTAGGTTCCTACTTAAGGTAATTTTGATGTTCGGGAAATATATTAAATTTTACAGTTTTGATAGTTCCGTTGGCAAAAAGTTTGAGAACCGCTGCTATAAAAAAAATCCGAGCACAGCTCTCTCCATTCCTTTTCGAATTGGCATCAACCCTCCCCATCGAACTGGCACCCCATAAAGCATCTAAATATTCATATTTTCCACCCGAAAAAATATAAAAATTTCCTCATACGCTTGACGTGAAGACGCGTCGTACAAAGCGGAGCGAGTACCGAACAATACGCATTGAGCGCTGTTCGCGCGTTAAATAAACCAGGGGACCCATTCGAAATCGAAGGAATATACATACGTCCCACTGCTGGCCTCGGAATGAGTGGGCTTGGGTCGTAGTTCCCACGCGGGCCCTGTGCGGATTGGGAACTTCACATACACATTTAATTGTTTCACAGGTTTGTGCGTTCCTTCATAGTACTTTTCTTCACCGTTAAGCTAGTGGTAAATTTTAATGTAGGGTATTAAGTAAGACTAAATTTCATCGTTAGCATCTCGATGAAAGGCGCCCTACCACTGTACGTTACCTTCGGCACTTCCTGCCACGTACAGTGACATTGTGGAATCAACTTGCATTATGATTATGACTATTGGCTCTGTGCACGACATCAGCGCCACCTAGCGTCCGCAACTTTTACGGCCCTGATGCTCTGACGTTTCGAAATTTCATCGCGACATTGTCACAAAAATCAAACCTATAATTCATTTTTGGTCATTAAAATTAAATGATGTAAGTACAATTTATTAAAAAAGTGTGTTTTATTTTCGTTATGTCAGGGTTTGTCTACTTCATGTTTATTTGTACTTTTACTGTAAAACGAAAAGATAAAGCTATCTTATTGGTTTCTTTGAATAAAAGTAAAATTATATAATTGTTCTTATATCACTAGTAATAAATTAAATATCGTTTTCAGATCAAAATGAGTATCATTTTGAAGACCGGTTTTGTGAGTATCACTCTATATAAAATTTTAACCACAAACTGTTCCATAAGAAAAATTGTTGCTGGACATGTCCGAGATGTAGACGAATTAAGAACAAAACAGGGACAGTGTCCAATAATTCAAGTACGCATCATAACACAAACATCTATTACTAAAATTAGGTAGTTAAAGTCTATATAAATTGCTTTGTTAATGACAAATTCATATGAGTATGACAGATGACAGAGCCAGAACTATTTCTACTTTTGGTCACCATGAGCGCTACGATAGATTTCATTACCCCCACCTAGTACTTCGCACCCTCCCAATACGAGCCGATAGAGCTGCGCTATAAATTCGCGTGATATTTCTATTCTTCTTATCATTATCAATGTGGTTAACTTAAATATAACAACTGTATCCTGCAGACAAACTGTGAAAACAGTTTGGCAGGGCTATATGCAAAAAGAACTCTGAAAGAATGTCAAATAAATTATCTTCATTCATTCCAATTCAGTGATAAAACCTAGTCAGAACAAAAAACCCTAAGGATCTCTATGCAATCCAACGCCCACTGGTTATTATAGCTACGGATATTGACTCGGCAATACTCGGCCGCAGCGCTGTTATTCTTCCATCAGCCACGCCACGCCGAAGATAAACGAGGAATAATGGTTTAACTTTCGTCTGTGTTCTTTCATTATCCGCTGGGATATAGTTGGAATGCTTGCGTCACTGTCCCACTCATATTATAAATGCGAAAATTTGTAAGTCTGTCTGTTTTGTACCCCATCACGTTAAACCTCTGAACTGATTTAGATGGAATTCGGTATACAGATAGCTTGAGGCCCGGGGAAGGACATAGGATAGTTTTATCCTGGAAAATTGCATAGTCCCGCGGGAGAGCGATAAACAAATCTACGCAGACGAAGTGGCGGGCATCAGGTGCTCCATAAAGTATAGGGTAAAAGGCTACAATAGAGTTTTCTCATTTATAAAGGAGACCTGTGCCCAGCCAGTGGGACGTATCGGCTGAGATGATGATGATGATGATGAGTTCTCTCTCTAGGCAGATGGCCTGAGGACTAGAGAGGGGTAAATCCGGATCCGACGCCCTTTCGAACCCAGCCGAGTATTAAAAGAGTTACGACAATGGACTTGTACCACAAGCGTGCATTAATATCTGATAAGACTCTATTTCTAGGGGGCCGGAAGGACGTGTCAGATATTTTTGCACGCTCCGCTGTGGCATATATTAATGCTGGTGACTGTACAATCCATTTCAAATTTAAATATAAGAGTTACGACGATGTCAAATTCAAATGTAATTAACCCGCACGATCGTATCAGCTGGGTTCGAAAGGGGTAGATTCAAAAGAGTTAGAATAGTCAAGCGGATCTGAATTCCTTATCGGCTCTTTTCAAATCTTATCGACTCCGAGGAGTCCCGACCATCCCGATCGAATGGCCTGAGACCGGCGATTCAGTACACACTTCGCTTTTGTTTAATCACATCGGATCAAAATAGTTTCAGCTGCTTCAAAATAGAAAAGTCTTCGTGTATTAGAGACCTTGCTGAGAAAATAATAATAATACAGGGATGTATGGGGTCCCTTAGTTACAAAACTAAACATTTAAATACAACGTGGCCATTTTTGCTGATAGGGCCCCATCAAAAGAATTTGCCATGGGCCCCAGATGGTATAGTTACGCCACTGACCTCGTGTACTTTTCAAAAGTATCATGAAATAATTTATATCACTCGCCCTAGATGGTACAGTCGAGGAAACTGAATAACGTCCTTTTCATAACCAATTTCGCTATGATTTCTTTGGGATGTAGGTATATCAAATTTCAAGCCAATCCGACCACTGGAAGTGGATCAAAATTAACTTGCAAGATTTGAAGCCGACAAAAAAAATAACAACCAGGACAAGCTAAATAAAACCCTGTAAAAATTGGCCTCCAGCTTTTTAATCCCGTAAAAGAACCAACTACGTACGATCGAGACCGCGCTACAGGGGGGCTACTTCGAAATTCGAAAATAAAATTGAAGTTCGACCCGTACCGTCCCTCTCACTCTCGTGTTAAATAATATAAGCGTCAGCGGGACGGCAAGATATGAAGTTTGAATTTTGCACTTCGTAGCTACCACGAAACTCGAACTCGAAGTTCGTGTCGTGCGTTCCCTCTGACACTTATACTATTTAATACGAGAGCGAGAGGGACGGTACGATACGAACTTCGGAGTAGGTCCTCAGTCTAGTTCCCAACAAGGCTCCTACGATCTATGAATAATTGAAGATTGGCGCACTTTCCTAAACAGAATATCGCGGGTCCTCGAACGGTAAGTGGCAAAGTGCTGGCTGCATCCAATTATATCCCAGACTGGCATCTCCATTTCAAATCATCTGATTTATTTGCGTAGAATATGGTTGGATATATTACGGGGTCGTAGAACCCGCAGCAAACGTACTGACGCAGTTAGAACGTTTAGTTTTGCGGTTATACAAAGCATGTGAGTGGTTAAGGTTCCATAGCCAAAATAAAAAGGAACTTATAGATATTTTGGCCATTTTCGTTTGTATACGTCGAAGACTGTAAAACTTGGTTTATACCTGCAAGAAAAATCGTGCAACTTGCAAAAATTTGACGCGTCCAATTTATTTTTTTCACTGCCGCCCTTTGGAGATGCTTTGTATATATAAACTTTTTGAAATACAGCCTTTTGTGATAACTTCCTTGTAAACGAGCGAACTAGGAACTAGAGCGTTTTCAGATTACCTATCCGATCCCGCCGATTCCGATATCGGACGAGAAAAATGTATGAAATATGTAGGTAACTGTCTTTCAGATTATCCGATCCGATATTGGATTATATTTCATAGATCGCTGCTTAAATACAAAGGGCTACAAATAAAAAAATGCTTTTTTATTGTAAGAATTGCATGTTAAATTAAGCATTTAAAATGCAATTATTGAGCCAGTTTTTTTTTATTTGTGGCCCTTTTGTATTTAAGCAACGAGGTACATTGCCCACATTGCCTATTGCTCACCTTGTAATTTTAATAATTTGTTTTCTGTATCGCTTACTATGTCTGGTGTACAATAAAGAGTCTTTGTATTGTATTGTATTGTATTGTACATTTTACTTGCCCCGATATCGTATCGGTGTCCGATACTGATATCGGATCGGATAAACTTAAAACGCTCTAAAATCGTCTTAAAATATTCACGTGCCGAACATAAACAAGCCTAACCGAACCAATAATTGTACGATCATTCGGCCGGCAGCTAGACAAACACAAAATGGCTGCCCAAATAGAACCCAATCTGTAACACGGCAACTACCCACAAAGGCACCAATTCCATTACTTATTCCAAACAACTTTTTATTTGCAACACGTTAAATGCGTTCGGGAAGTTTGCGTTTGCTTAGGACTGGCCAAATAAAATAAGCTGCTTTAGTTTTATAAACAATCCAGCAATCGCACAGGACTACTTAAAGGTAGAACAGAAAGGTCTTGTTTTGTTTGGCTTTGCGTTAGCCGAGTGCTCGGTGCATGTCAAATCATAGGGCAGGAATTAGAATATGGAGAAAGTAAATAGGAGCGTAGTGTTACTAATGTATTTGTTTTATTGTTTCAACTAGATATATACATACAGTATGTTTCTTTATTTCCGTTAACTTCGACATGCGTCTCAGTGTATTGATAGAAACATAAACTACCTATTTACTTACATGCCAAAACGGCGGCTAAAACAATTTTTACCAAAATAAAAAAATAACTTGTGTCGAATGAATATTTAGATATTTGATGTTTTATGTGTAATGACTAGTTATTAGGTACATATAACGCCTAAATCGTCTACGAGTAGACAATGTTATAATTAATCATTTTATCCGGATATTATTCATAATAGCAGGTCAAAGTTAGCCAAAGTAATAAATACGGCCCGATTCCCCTCATTCTTTTTGAAACTAATTGCGAACAACAGAAAAGTGGGTTTTTAGAACAGCGACCTCACAAAAAACGCACTGGTAGGTTACCAGTAAACTTGGTTTGGTTAGAACAGATCGTGACCCCATACAAAAACGAACTGCTCTACCAGAAAATTAATAGGTCCGATTAGTTTGGTTCGCGTTACAGTTTATCATGTTTAATTCAAATTTTGTCGCACATGTTTAAGGCAAATTTATATTAAGATTGTTTTTTTGGAATCTTTCTGTATTTTTTATTTCAATTCCAAATTTTCGGTCATCCCGTAAAACCTAAATTGAAACAAATTGATAAGTAGGTAAAAATTTGGAATTGAAATAAAAAATACAAAAAGATTCCAAAAAACCAATCTTAATTTGATTGCTTAATAACGATATCTCTTGTTGTCCGTGTCAAGTGTCTAAATAAGAAACAAACAAGCTGAGATTGTGGTGCATAGGGGAAATTCGTGCCTGTACCGTTGTCCAGCAGTGGTGTAGCGGTATAGCACGTGGCACGGAATGCCAAGGACCTGGGTTAGATTTCCAGTGCTGGTCTTATTTTTCTGGTTTTTCTGCGCATCTTTATTTCAGTTAGTATTTTCAATGCAAATTTATATATAAACGTTATAATCTTTACAACTTGTTTTATTACTTTAATCCAAATCTTCCAAGACGTTATATAAAATACATTTTTGATTTGATTAATTTTACGTCATTTATCACATTTAATTTGAGTAGATACTTAATATCAATGGTTAAACAATTTACAATATCTGGAGTGATAACATTTGTAGGTATTTCTTTAGTCCCAATGTTCCATTTCCAGGGATGGCACACATGCTTTCCTTTAATGGTTTATAGTTATCATCGTCCCATTTCTGAAAGGGCCGGTAATTCCTACTGACATTATTATCTAGTTCCCGATAGTTTAACATACCTACTCCATCTAGGAATGGAAGTGTAGCTTGCGAGTAGGTCAGTTCAAACGAACTGTCATTTATTGAATCAGGCGTTACTTTGCGGTGAGGTAGCGGAGGAGATAGATATGGCCTAAAACAATTATTTTGCTCATCATTGCTCATCCAAAGCAAACCAAAAGCAAGGTCGCCGGGTCGCTGGTGAGTAAAGTAATTGTTTTAGTTCAGAACTACATATCAGTTGGCATAGTTAAGTAGCTCCTTTCGGATCTAAATGTGTTAGTGTATCTTTTAACTTGCACTAGCAAGGCAAAAAGCTCGATTGAGAGCGATGAGCCGATGAGTGAATGATAAAGTATGCGAGCCGATATGGACCCTTTATATACTTAAAGATCATCATTTTTTTTCATCATCATCATCATCAGCCACTTTCACGATGTCGTCAGTCCACCTGGTGGGAGGCCTGCTTGCTTCGAGCAATGTGGCTGCCTATGCCACTTCAATTTGCATATTTTTCCAGCTAGTCAGTAACTTTAGTTCTTCGACGAATTTCCGTATCCGTCCCCCGTTCCGTTTCCTTTTTTTTAACGTACTGAAAATGCGCCTTATGCATGTCCCCTGCTCCAGGCAGCGGGTGGGGTCTGTCGCGCTCTCCCCAAGAGGGGGCATACCGACTAAAAACAACACGACCTTACCCTCTCGGCCCATAAGCGGACCACGGGCCACGGGATCGCGAACATTTCACCGCGACGCCACCAAGACCACCCAAGCCAAGCCAAACCAAGTCTAGCCAAGTGGTTAAGAAGGTGTACTGCCCTCTGGGCAAAATATTTGTTTCATTAATTTCCCAACTATCGAATTTCTCCGAAACCAAACATTTTTCTCAGTGTATTTTCTTATGGTTTTATAGAGCACAGTAGGTTAGGTTAGGTTTGTTCTATGAAAGTTCCGAAAATAGTTTGGTTTTTGGAAGAAATATGATAGTTGGAAAATAAAACATGTGCGAAAAAAAAGATGCGAAACGGCAGAGATCCTGACTACGAAGCTTGAGGTCCCGGGATCGATCCCCGATCGGGGCAGATATTTGTATGAATAATACGAATGTTTGTTCTTGAGTCTTGGGTGTTTAATATGTATTATGTCCTTGTTCAACCAGTATACCTACTTATTTTATCCCTGAGGATTCGAGTCTTATTATAACGTTTTCCCTGAGCGACTTTGAACTGTTAACAAGCGCTGCAGTTCAAAACTTACGGCAAACAGTTACGGAGCGAAATGAGATTGTTTTATTGTCTGGCTGTAGTTGGGAAAGAGCATTCGTTTGTTATTTAAAAATAACTCGAAGGTGTTCTACCAGCTTTACAGAACAGAACTGCAGTTTCTACAACTGCTTGATGGTCAAAAAATAAGTAGAAGATTCAAGCCTACATCGATTTTCACCGTTTAATATATTAGAAAATATATTAGAAATTGTTTTGCTAAAATTAAACAGCGCTTACGTTGATATAAAAATTTTCTATTTATTAATGATCGCAGAGTGCACAATAGAGTTGGCTCTGTGAATCGTATGTATAAGTATAGGAGGGCTTGGGTCTGTCTTTTAAAATTTGGCGTTTGAGATCGAGTGCTGTCAAGCGGTTCTTTTCAAAAGTGCCAATCTATCTGCAGATGGTAGAGCGCCACGAAGACCTGTTCGAAGCAAGCTGCTCTCAATTTGTAGGATCAATTCCGCTGGCGTTAAGGTGCCCCTTGAGCACGTCCTTGAGCCCGGATGCTGACCGCCGTGCTTTCGTTTACTTTGAGCCATTTCTGAATAAAAGACAGCTTTGGGTAACCGGCGATCATCCATACGCAAGACGTGTCCACACCACCTGAGCTGGCGCTGCACGAGGATAGCTGCCATGCCGTGCATTCCGGAGCGACGCAGGACCTCACAATTAGAGACATGATCGTACCAGCCCAGATACAGTATGTTATATTTTTATTTTTATTTTTATTTTATTGTTTTGGGAAACATACAGCACAATTTATTACAGTTGAAATATCACATCTTAAATTATACATTAGCCAAAACAGCTTCCACTAATAGCTTGTACATTTTATGCTCTTGGGATTCAAGGCTCATCTTTGAAAGAAACATTAAAAAAAAAACAAAATAAGAAGGAATTTTGAAAATCGGTAACTGAAAAATCGGTGAACATGCATAAAAACATACACTATACCTAATATGAATGTAAAAACAAAAAAAATAAATCATACAGTCGAACAAATAGAACCTCTTCCCCTTCTGAAGTAGTACATTAAATTAATAAAATAAATAAATGAAAAAATGAAAAAACAAACACAAGAAGAGAGGAAATCTGGAACTAGTTAGAAAACTTAAAGCTTAAAAAACTATAGATATTACTTGAAGTGAAATAATACAGTGAAATTATTTACTTTTCATTGCAGAAACAAATTTACTGTAGTTCAGTTTGAACAAATCAATATGATGATATTTTTTATTGTACGTGTTACATGCTCTCACAAGGAAACCATTTCTTACATACCTTTTGCGAATCATAGGGACTGAAAACAAGCAAGTGGACCGCGTGCGAAAGCTTGGACATCTAAATGATATTTTACTAACAAGATTTGGACAATCGATTAAGTTATTTAATAATTTGTACAGGAATATCTGATCATTATGTTCCCTTCTCAATTGTAGAGTAGGCATTTTATTCTTATTAAATGTTTTAAATTTGTATTTCATACGTCTGACAAATTGGTTTTGAATTTTTTTCTAATTTGTTAATATGGACTGAAAAATGATGAATGTATATATGAACATTAAGTTAAATAAAAGCTCGTAATATAATATTACGTTCCGATACTTCACTCCTACCCGCCCAACACACGCACCTCATTACTCGATGCTCAATCTCGATGGCAACGTGGCAGAATACAAAACACAAATGTTATCTATGAACGAAATGTCTGTCGGTGAAACCCTTTGATTTTTGAAACGAGAACATCGATATTGAAAGGCAAATTGAAGCGCACTTCTGAATTTTTCGAAATTACGTTAGAAATTTAACCACAAGCTTTACGGTAAAGAAAATATTGTGAAAGAACCTGGACAAACATGCGAAGCAATTCTATGATCCCGCTAATATTATAAATGCTAGAGTTTGTACTTAAGTCTGTTTGTTTATTTGTTTGTTACTTCGTCACGTCTAAACCATTGAACCGATTGAAATAAAATTCGGTATACTATACAGATAGTTTGAGTCCCGGAGAAGAACATAGGATAGCATGCTGCATGCGGCGGCCGCAAAAGTGTAAAGAACACGGTAGTCGGCCGCATTCGGCGAGCGACAGCTGCCACCGCCTTTGTATGGCCGCCGCATTAGACTAGAACTTAAACTTAGACTTTAGAATGTAAAGGCGACGTTCGTTCGCCGAACTAGTTTGAAACAAATTCGGCGACCGCATTAGGTGAACGACGCAGTGTAATTGCCGCTTTATACTACGAGCGTGAGAGGGACGGTACGATACGAACTTCGACTTACGAATTTCGGAGTAGGCCCTCTGCTACTTTTGAAAAACGAGTGAATCCGTTAAAAAATCTAGTGTTACATTAATAAAATTCATAAATTCATGAGAAGCAGACATCGGGAGTCATCAAGTATTCATGTTCCTCCTCGTCATCACAATATGGAATTGCTTTGCATGCTAATCATCGAACATGGTATAAAAGAACCGAGATAATACTAGTACAGTAAGGGGCATAGATCTATACAGCCATAGCGTCAAATATATGTATACATCGACTTTATGGCTAGTGACAAAGGTGTAGGCCACCAAAACTTTATCATAGGAGGTAGGTAAATAATCGTCCATAACAATGTTACAAAAACGTGGTCTACAAACGTGGTTGGTGGTCTAGTGGTTTGACCTATCGGCTATCGCCTCTCAAGTAGAGGGTCGTGGGTCAAACCCTAGCGCGCACCTCTGAGTTTTTCGAAATTCATGTGTGAAGGAAAACATCGTGAGGAAACCTGCACAAACCTGCGAAGCAATTCAATGGTGTGTGTAAAGTTCCCAATTCGCACTGGGCCCGCGTGGGTTCTACGGCCCAAGCCCCATTATGAGAGGAGGCCTGTACCCAGCAGTGGGACGTAAATAGGCTGGGATGATAACAATGTTTATTGAACAACGTAAAATGTCATTATGAAAAAAATCTGTTATGGCCTAGGAATCAAATCGGTTGAATGTATAGTCGAACCAACTAAATGGTGACCCACTGTGGAATGTTTTCGTACAAAAAGTCATAGTGACATCGCATTGCTTGACAGGGGAAATAGGGGAATTTATTATGATACTGTGGGAACGTGGTGGGAACGTTCTACGATGGGTCAGGAATCAAATACGGTTCTACTGTACAGTCAAGAAAACTGAATCGCGTAGCAGGGTGGAACCTTTGTGCTACTTCTGTCATATTCAAATTTCATACATATTCCGCAGAAATTGTAGCGAATTGATTATGAAAATGCTCCCTGGTACGTGATTCCTTAACAAAAGTATGGATGTGCATGGCAGCACAAATTCCACCCTGAGGCCTACCTATTGCCTAACGTTTCTGGCGCTCGCGATCGCAATCAAATGACAGTTTTTGTATGCGAAATCTGTCATTTGATTGCGATCGCAAACGTCAGAAACGTTAGGCGTCAGTTTGATCGGCTGTACCTACATCTGAATTCTTAAGACGGTTTGTTTTTCTCTAAGCGTTTGCCCGCGGCTTTCCACGCGCACATATTAAGTATGTCCAGCAATTGAAGCAATCCCGGGGTTTAATTTCCATGGAAAATCCAGTTTTGTTTTGCTATAAAAAGTCAATAATACGCAAAAATATCACTATATTTTCGTATATTTTGAATACAGACATTTTAAACCACAAACTTAATTTCGGTCTATAAATTATTTAAATACTTAGTCAAGTTCTTTTTAACAGAAACGCTTAATACTTCTCTAAAGTAAGTACTAGCTAACAACATATTATGTTTGAAACCAAAATAAAACTACGTAACCCCGGATCCTAGAGCTACATAGCCGTTATTATTTGGCATATAGGCGTGCATTGGGGGGTCCATTCTAGGGCAGCCAGCGCTGGTTTCCCCCGCAGCACCTCGCCACCCCTCACAGCAGAAGGGCTACTACGATAATTCGAAATTCGCAGTTCATCTCGTACCGTCCCTCTCAATCTCGTATTAAATAATATAAGCGGCAGAGGGACGGCAAAATACAATGATCGAATTTTGCACTTCGTAATATAGGCCCAGGGTAGGCATCAGGGCCGGATTAAGAGGCGAGGAGGCGTTGAGGTAACAATGGAGTGCAACTATTTTCTTTATAGATTTTGATATTTCACTGATTGCCTGATTGATTGGGTTTACTCGTCGGAATAAAAAAAAAACCGATCTCTCTATTGTGGGGGCCCCTCTTTTCTGAAGGCCCCAGGCTGTTGCCCCGTTTGCTGTCCCCTGAATCTGGCCCTGGCAGGCATTGGCTACCCTGCTATCTACTCAATGAACGCTTATCTTCAGCCTATCATATCTATAGGAGGACTTGGGATGTTTGTTACGCTCCTGCTCTTGGTGCACTGGAGAGACTTCTGGGAAGGCACGGGTGTTGCTGGATGCTCAAGGCCGTGGTTGACCAGCTCTCGCTCCGTGGTTGTGTCCGCTTCTGCTGTCGCCAGCATCGGCCGAAGGTGACGGGACACTAGAAGAAACAAAATACTTACTTCCGGGAGGAAGGGAATAAGCTTGAAACATTGCGAGCTAAACTCGATTTTAGATGTGAAACGTAATCTAAGGCAAGATCGGTAGCCAATATTGTTGTGTCTTGTCACAGAGTACATATATAACAGAGACACCACCTAGTACAAGCAAATGGTATGTCCCTAATGTCTTGTGTAGTGTTTTCTATTGCTGTGTTGTGAATAAGTGTATTTATTTCTTTCAAATTGGAATTACGGATTTTACTAAATTTTTATCGGCATTTCCAAATATTACACGTATAAATGTTATTGTTTGTATTGTATTGTAAAACTCTTTATTGTATATAAAAACACATGAAATAACAGAACACAGGCTAGTAAGATGTACAAGGCGATAACTTATCCCTTAAATGTTGTGCCTATTGAAAATACCAATTTCCTGTATCTAACAGTGTTCGAAATTTAACCTCTCGTAAGCTCAGACACAGATATGTGCCAAATACAAGGCTATCTTTTCTATTGTTTATTTACATCTGTAGTTTTTTTAATCATACAAGGAAATTAAAAAAAAAAAAAAAATTAATAAACTAGTAATAAACATTTTTTTTCACCAGTATGCATTTTTTTTCATTCCTGACATACGAAGAGTTACGAAAGATTAAAGTTATAGGTGTTAAGGTCGCGGGTGAGCAAAGAAATTCTTTTAGTTCATTGATATGGACTTCCGCTAAATAACGCCTGATTCAATAAATTATTTAGCATTACGTGGTATTCCAGACATCCAGCTGTCTAACACACGCACGCACAAAAATAAACCCAAAGTTTCGCATTTATAAAATTAGAGCGATTTCGCCCTACGTCCAATACGAATCTGATCCGAATCTGTGAAAATATGGACCGGGAGTAATTTTTAGAACTCTGTGTATGGCAACTTACGCACTAGGTACATAAGACCCTACATAAGATTTCTGTAGTAAGTACCCTACATAAGATTTCTGTCATTCGATTTCATTAAACAAATAGTTCTAGGACAAGTCCTCACCGTATTTTCGCTGATTCGAATCAGATTCGGATCGTTGTAGTGCGAAATCGCTCTTAACCCTAACCCCTTAGGCCGCTTGTAGACGTCCGTTGTTTCACCGGATAACGGACCGTTTTTTTGCCGGGCTTGCGGTGTTGTATGGCTAAGTCGCCGGACAAGTGTGCGGTGCATGTAAACACATTCATTGTAGGCCATACAACACCGCACGTCCGGCAAAAAAACGGTCCTTTGTCCGGTGAAAACAACGGACGTCTACAAACGGCCTGACACTTGGAAAGTCCGGCCGCAATTCTGGCAAAAGGCATGATATGTCAGTACAATTCCTAACGTATGCCTATAGCGAAGCCTCTAGTGTCCTGGTGCAGTCGCGAGGATAAAGTGAGGGCATTCACCAACGCGCTGGAAGGCGGTCTCGATCTGCCGCTCGATGACGGTGCCGACCAGCAGGAACAGTATCACCGCCAGGACCACGGGCCCGCAGTGCCACCATTCCATAGGTCAGCCACGGATCTGCGACAAAAAACTAGATAAATGCGAATCACTCGTTTCCCATAGTTTAACAGGTTCACAGTCCCGAAGCAATGTGCCATTCTTCTTTCGGCACGTCCCCTTCTTTATATTGACACTAGGGTTTACCCGTGGCTTCGCACGCGTAAATCATTGGATACAGCAGTTGAATTGAAAAATCCGGGATTTTATTAAATTCTCGTCGGAATTCCCTAAAATTACATCGTGGTTTAATTGTGTTAAATTAAAACACCCATGCCAATTCCATGACTCTAAACCTAGCGGTTGTTATTTCGAGATTTTATCCCTATCCCGTGGGAATATCGGGATAAAAAGTAGCCTGGTTATTCCAGATGTCCAGATATCTACATCCTTATCAAATTTCATGACTCTAAGCCCAGCGGTTATTAGTTCGAGATTTTATCCCTATCCCGTGGGAAAATCGAGATAAAAAGTATCTTATATGTTATTCCAGACGTCCAGCTAACTATATACCTAAATTTCATAACTCTAAGCCCAGCGGTTGTTATTTCAAGATTTTATATACCTATCCCGTAGGAACATCGGGATAAAAAGTATCCTATGTTTTAATCCAGGTTATAAACTAACTTTTTGCCAAACTTCATCCAAATCCGTCCAGCCGTTTCAGCGTGAAGAAATAACAAACATACTCACTCACTCACTCGCTCACAAACTTTCATATTTATAATATTAGTAGGATTAAGGCCTACGCTCACTGACGCGGTTTGCACGGAACGGCTGGACGCCTATTAAAATAAACACCCCTCTTTTGCGTCGGGGGTTAAAATAGTATGAGCAGCGCTAAGGCCCTGGTTTCTCTGACCCGCCGCCGGCGAGAGGTGACCGACGCGTTTATATGTATAGGGCAGAAGTACCGGGTTTGGCCACCTTAAGCCTGCCTTAGGGTACATTTTTGCAAAAGTATCCACATCTATGTATATGTTGTAACTTTTATTTTGTTTTGTATTTGGATGCATGTTTAAACAAATAGGTAGTTACATATAATTAAATTGTAACGAGCGCGTTCTCGCAACAAACTGTAATATCAGTTTGGCGAGTGGATATGTACAGTAAGCAAGTGTATGTAATACCTATGAGAAATAAATTAAAAAAAAGCCCGTTTTTGGCCAGTTGACTTTTGAAGTCATATATAAAAAGTTATGGTATTAAAATAATATGTTCAGTGAGTTTTCAAAAGTTTATACTGAAACGAATAAAGTTTGTAATGATTTATTACTATAAATTTATTTCAAACGTATATATGGCCATAAACGGTACAGTGGCCACAAACGGTACTTCTGCCCTATGTATTGTTTTCTATGGAAGAGAAGGGTGGGTGGGTTCAGCGTGCAATATATATGTATCAGATAGACGTAGGTGGCAGTTGGTAGCGAAGAAGAAAAGTAAAAATATTACGGTTCATTGATATGGACTTCCGAAGTATACGGATACACCTAATTAATAATACGCCTATTTTGCTATTATTTTGCTACTAGGTTTATTTCCCGCAACTCCGTCCGCGTACAATTGTTTATCGCTTACCCGCGGGCACTTCGCAATTTTTCAAAGTCAAAGTCAAAGTCAAAGTCAAAGTCAAAGTCGAAGTCAAAATCAAAATATCTTTATTCAATTAGGCTATAACAAGCACTTAAAATGGCAAAATAAATCTACCACCGGTTCGGAAAAACCTCTGCTGAGAAGAATCCGGCAAGAAACTCAACGAGGTATATATATTTTTTTAAAACAGATTTACAATATTATTAAATGATATGTATACATCACAAGTATTTAACACAACTTTATTTTTAACACAGTAGGTTCGCTATTTGAAGGGATCGCTAATGCGGATCGGAATTATTTCCAAATATCCCTGTCCATGATATAATCATTAACTTTATAATACGCCTTTGCATATTAATGTCTTCTTGACAATAGATCTGAATTTCCGATTTCTGATTTTCCGGGATAAAAACTATTCTACGTTCATCCCGGACTCAAAATATGTGTATACCGAATTCATTTGAATAGGTTCAGCGGTTTAGACGTGATAAGGTAACAAAGAAACAGATTTACAAACTTTCGCTCGTTCAGTATTTCCTTGGTATTTCTATAGAAATCACATCGTATAGGTACGAATACGAAACTTCGACTTCTTCTTCTTACTTCTCCTTGAGTAGTTGGTACAGTCACCAGCACCAATATCTGACACAACAAGCGTGCATAAATATCTGTTGCGACTCTCTAGGGCCGGAAGGACGTGTCAGATTTTTGCACGCTCCGGTGTGGCAAATATTTAATGCTGGTGACTGTACTCATAGGCGGTGGTGATCATGAGCATTTTCCCCTCTCATAATAAAATAAAACCGCCAAGAGCGTGTCGGACACGCCCAAGATAGGATTCCGTAGCCATTACGAAAAAAATCAAGTAATATTATGTGCGTTATAGCACAATTAAAACACTTAGGTACTAAAGTCTTAAAATCTATTACCAGAAAAAGAGCGTATCTTCACGGCACTTACGTCCTTTTGTTGAGAAGCGCAGTTTTTCGGCATTAACTCAAAAACGGTACATCCGATTGAAAGTTGAAAGTATTTATTAAGCGTTACCTTTCCATATTTTTTGCATATGTTTTGGACGAACGGTTTACATGATGGAGGGGGGCCCAATTTTCGCTGCTTTGGGAGCGATTATTTCCGGAAATCTTCACTTAATCAAAAAAGTTTTTGAGAAACCGTAAGTACTATCTTTTCAAAAGAGCTGTCGAACTATGTGCCACACGTTGAAGCGAGTTAAAAAAAACAATTATGTTACGTATATGCACTCCATAAATATTTATTTTTATAATTTAACTACAAAACTAAATAGCGGCTTTGACAAGACATCTGTACTCCAAATTTTCGAGTAAAATGCCTGTGACATACGGACGGATAGACAGACAGACGGACTTAACGAAACTACCAGGGTTCCGTTTTTGCTGCCTCCGGAACCCTAAAAAATCTTCCACGTGCTTGATTTTTTCTGACTACCCCCCAATAGTGGGGATATGGACGAATATCTAATATATCTTTGCATTCGTGTGCACATACTCGTAACATATATGGGGCGACAGCAATGACGGTGAAAATGCATGGGAAAGTGCAAACGCGCTGCAGCTGATGCACCGGGCTTCTGCTATGCGTCGGGTAAAAAGCGAATGCAATGCCAAGAGGCAGCTTCAAAATCAGCCAAGTGTGTGTCCGACTCGGGCTTTTTGCACAAATTTGAAAGCTAGCAAAAAATTCGTTTGTTCTTAACTAGTTCTATAAAAAACAGAGTATTTTTGCGGTTAAGTAATTTTATTTTTAAATAAATAAATAAATATCACGGGACAATTCCCACCAATTGACCTAGTCCCAAAATAAGCTTAGCAAGCTTGTGTTATCGGTACTACGCAACGGATAAATATAATTATATTGATATAGATACATACTTAAATACATATTAAACACCAAAGACCCGAGAACAAACATTCGTATTTTTCATACAAATATCTGCCCCGACACGGGAATCGAACTCGGGACCTCAAGCTTCGTGGTCAGGTTCTCTAACTAGGCCATCTGGTCATCTAAATCTGGTTATCTGGTCTTTTTTTCACTTTCACATTTAATTTTTATTTGACATTGCCAAAGTGCCTCGCCGCCAGTGCCATATAAACAAAAAAAAAGTTGTATCTTCATTTTACTGATTTAATTTCATTGCATCAACATCACAAGTACGATCCAGCAACAATACAGTAATTTGTGAATTATGTGTAACTTTATTTATTTTTGAATGATATCGTATTTATATACATACACACTTACATTTAACTGGATTTAATTTTCTTTTGCGTGAATTAGATACCATACCAACCTCTACCAACATTACGAGTTATAAATATAAAGCCCATAAAAACTAACCTTGCGGTTCTGAAGTGACTGGAATTTGACAACCATACATGCTATTTACATTTTATATTTAAATTATACACGGTATGTTACATCGTGATGAATTAGCTTCATTACTGAAGTCCCGAGAGCCCGCGGCCCGCATCAATCCCGTGCTTTGACATTGGTTTGACAGATGAGTTTTTTTAAACGCAGGTCCGCATGTTTGTGATTAAGGTTAGAGGTTGATTATGCTTTTAATTTATGGTGCGCTTGTATCACTGGGAAAGCACTGGGAAAATGAAGGTTGTGTTAAATGGGGGCGCCAGTTTCTTTGTGGAATTGTCACATCAAAGAGTATTTCTCAAAGCATCAAAGAGTATAGTACTAGTACCTTGTCACATTTAAGTGCTTGAACTTGGCTTGAACCAAGCTTGAACGTAGCGGCAGCACACGCATGCTCATACATGTTTATTTCCTTTTTGATCCCGTTTTGAAAGGCATATGGTTGTCGCTTTCTTCGACGTACCTACTTGAATCTGGCTACAATAATTCTCGAATTTTCTAAAATTCATTTCAGGCGCATAAATTCCTGTAACTTCACTGGGTTGGTGCACTAGTCATTACGATACCACGTGGGCGCCATTATAAGACAAACATCCATACCCAAAACTCTTAAAAATCTTCAAACTTTAATACTTTGGCTTAAAGCCAAACTTGTTTTTTAAATTAACACGCCACTATTTTTCAGCACGAGCTTAAAAGAAAACTTGGGCAGTAAAAGAATCTGCCGCCGTCCCGGAAACTCGTATAATGTAGGCTGAACAAATCAGTGGTTTAGCGCGAGATAGATAATCCTTTGGAAGATCATTCGCCAGTTCACGCTTTTCTGTTGAAACGTGCCGGACACACGGTCACGTACATCGACGAGCATCATGTTGTATCAAAAACTACAACAAAATATTTCGTTATGGTCTAAAAGCAAATGAATGAGAATAGATTTAAGAAACCTTTGTTCGTTTGCGATATATTTGATTATAAAACGCATATATTATATTAAATTTACAAAGAAAACTATTACGGCTAAGTTTTCTTGAGAATTTTAGTAGTTCAATAGAAAATAGCAGCCTAAGTTAAAAATACACCTGCTTACGAAATTCCGTAGGAATCACAAAATCCTTAGAAAAATATTATTTGTTTAACTACATAAAAACATCGCAATGTGTACATGAGGCTAAGAGCTTGTGCACACTGGCGTTTTTGCCAGCGGTTTCTCTACTCGGCGGAGCGGGAGCGCGGCGAGCACGCTGCGGTATCTCCGCGATTATGCCGCCAGCGTGCCGGCAGCGCGCCGCCGCGGTGGCGCGGACCGTGTATGACCGTACGGCGTACGTGTGGCTTAATCGGCGCGTCCACGCGACGGCACCGCGCATATAATCGCGGAGGTACCGCAGCGTGCTTCCCGCGTGCACGCCGCGTGCCCGCCACGTTCCCGCTCCGCCGAAAAAAGTGATGGAGTGGTTTTTTTTTTAAATTTAATTTATTTACTCATTTATGTTATACAAAAAAGATTACAATTATACTTCGCCAAACTGCAAAACAGTCAAACAGTTTTTGATCTTTATTTTGTTATGTTATATATTGTTTAATTTTATTTGTTTGATGTATGTAGTTTCACAGTGTATTATGAATTACTGTATTGCTATGTAAATAAAAGTATGTAATAAAAAAAACACTAGTGTGCACAAGCTCTAAATAGGTCCCCACTCAGCATAATGCCACGGCAAGCTGTAAGTAAGCGATACCAAGAATATCGTGGATAAAGCATATAAGTTGGACTATAACTGTAATTTTTTAACGAACTGTACCGTCTGTACCCCTAGTGTAAGTTTTCGGTTACAAAATACGTCTCGATCGCGTTCGCGTTAAAATCTCAATTTTTATGGAAACACGAACAGCGCCTCTAGCGGAACGTTTGCGATGTTCGTGTTTTCATACAAGTTGAGATTTTAACGCGAACGCGATAGAGACGTATTTTGTAACCGAAAGCTTACATTAAGGGCACTGTGAACAATTACTTTGCTCACCCGCGACCTTACGATAGCTACGTCAATCAAGGCAAGTCAGCAAATATTTATTCATGCAGGTCCACCTCCAAGCTGTAAGAATACACACACGTCACACAAATCACCACCACAATACTACGCTGATAGGTTTCGAACTCAACCCGAGTTCATCATCAGAATTTCTAAAGCCTTTTAATATAATATTGTTCCGTCTGTCCGGCGGTGTTTCCCGCGGCGTCCGGGATAAGAGCCGTAAAGATTTACCGGACATCTGCCGCGCTGAAAGCGCTTTATGACGGAGAAGCCGTTATACCGTAATGGTATTGACGGACAAGCCCGGCGCGATTTACTATTAGGCCGGGTTTTTAAACCCCTGAAAAAGGGGTGGGAGAAGTTGAGCTGGAGCTTTTATGTTCGCAGCTCCACAGTTATACGTAAATGTTGAAAATGACTTATTAGTTTTTTTTCAACGAGAATTTTATAAACTCCGTTCTCTACATGATTAAATAATACACCTTACATTACACCCCAATCCTTAGATAATTTAAGACCCCCAATCAGTCTTGTACCTATGTACAGGCGAGGAAACTGAATTACGTACCAAGACGGAACCTTTGTGCTACTAATGTCATGTTGAAACATTTGCCAAAGGCAATTGATTATGAAAAGGTACCCTACCTACTACATACTATAATTGTAAGAGGGAACTTAACTTTACCAATAAAAAAAGGCACCGACCCCCTCAGGAAAAAGCGAGTAACTAAGGCAGCTTTTCCACCAGAGATAATATGTGAAGATGGGTTGCGAGGAATGCGTTGTGTCGCGAATAAATGAATTTGAGTCTGAGGAATGTTTGTTATGAACTAATAGAAAAGCTTCATTGAACTCCTCGCTCCGCTCAACTGTTCCCACTAGAGCGGTGCTGTGCGAATAGGTAAATGAACATCCTCGCACATCTCTGGTGGAAACGCAGCTTAAGAGGGGACTTAACTTTTTGCCAATAAAACAAGTGCATGTTGGATTCGCGCACCGAGGGTTCCGTATAAATATTTTTATTATATGATGTAACTAAAAATTTACGGTTAACGCAATTTTTCCTTTATCTGTGCTATAAGAATAAGACGTTGCTTCGTACCAAATTTCAAGATTCTGAGTTCACAGAAAGTACCCTGTAGGTTTTGATTCCCTTGCGAGTTTCGAAAATTTGCGGAAGTTTGCAGCATAAACGGGTGTATCTTTTGATTGCGTTGGCTTAGAAGTTTGATTTTTTCACAGCTCCAAGGGACAGGGCGCGCCACGCCATACAAAATACGCGTTCTTGAATCTACATAGGTACGACGACGTCTGTACACGCGTCAATGTGTGCGTAAGACACACAGGGCTGACTATCGCAAAAACCCTAGTACTATAGGGTATGTAGGTATGGCTTAGATGTGTAAACAAATGTAATCGTTAATCATATATTTTTATTAAACCTACTTAAAATGTGTCTGTCTATGTATTTAAGCATTATTATTTCAAATTACAATAAATATATGACTACAAACTTGAACGAATTATTCGGTACCTAATTAGTTATTTCATGTATTAATCGCGATACTTTTAGACAATTTGTTATATAATTAGTATAGTGTGTGTAGATAAGATATATATTGGTCTATTGATAGAAGAGAATTAACAAATTAATTTTACAAATACCTACCTAAGTACTAATATAAGACGTCTATTTATACATTATAGGTACACACTTTTAAACCTAGGTATTGGTTTTTTCCTCAGTTACCTAATACCTAAGTACATTGTACATGTTGCTAATTAAAGTTGGTTAGGTACCTTACCTACCTTTTTTCGTCCTTCGAAAATCGAAAAAAACTCCTTCTCATATCTTTGGCTGTTGACAAACACCCATACAATGTACAGTATATCACCACTTCGTTCGCAAAATTATTGCTCCCGAACTTAGTGCCGTGCGACGACGGTGCGACCGACATACATCGCGTCGCGCGCCCGACTGCTTTCCTGCGGTTTTCCTGCAATCTGCGCTTGAGGGGTGGGGTAACTAGAACCGGTGCGGGGCGGAGCGTGGCCATTCTGTACGTCAGTACTATTATATATTCTGTGTCCAAGGGACAGTAGACCTGAGTATTTGATATAAATTTCAGCTTGATACCTCCACGCGTTCCTGAGAAAAAGGGTCTTGACAGACGGACGGACGGAAAACAAAGTGATCCTAAAAGGGTTCCGTTTTTTCCTTTCGAGGTACGGCACCCTAATAAAAAGGTACCAAACCCCGCAGGGAATCGAGTAACTAATTCTCAAGTGTGAAAAAGGAAACAAAGGCACTAATAAAACCGGCTGCAACCGGAAACTAATGGTCCATTCCCAACTCGGGCGTGTTTACAAACGCTTCCCGGAAGCGAAAGATCAACCGTTATCGGTATCGAGTATCGACCGCATTGAGATTCGCCCCTCGTCCGCGCCGACAAAAACAATCGACACGCAACAAATCTGGGTGGATACGGGATAGAGCTGCTAGCAAACAGTGGTACAGTCCAGAGCATAAATATTTGTACAGTAATAGCAACAAATATAATGTATACTATACAAAGACTTTATGGTTATAGTGCAGTGTTCCATATGCCTCAAAACATTTCCCTATGCTGTTTTCAGTGAAAATCGATGGAGGGATGCATTTTAAATGCACGACGAGAATACCTGCGTGCCAATTCATAATAGTTTTTTTTATAAAAAAAATAATGAACCGACATATCCACGATACATACTACGAGACGAGTATGATGTCCTCCACGACGTATCCGTCGACGACGATCCCTTCCACGAACTAAGTTGGTCATTTTTCGATCACGTGCTGAACACACGTTCAGCGTTCACGTTCTGTCATCTTGTAATTATTAGCCTTATTATAATTTATTTATTTATTTGCTGCTGTTTATCTCACTAACTATATTTATTTTGGACGTATATTATATGTACGATATAATTATGTATGTATTCGTAGATGTATTGCTGTTACGTTTAAATTTTCTGATCTACTTTTGATGCACCACCTGTTGTAAACTAGTCCTTCCTTCTTTCTGTAAAAAGGTTGCCTGGAAGAGATCGCTCTTAAGCGATAAGGCCGCCTATTGCTCACCTTGTAATTTTAATAATTTGTTGTCTGTATCGCTTACTATGTCTGGTGTACAAAAAAGAGTCTTTGTATTGTATTGTGCTGTGAATGAATATGGCTCGCAAATACGAACTTTCTACTAAATGTGTGGTCACGATAAATACTAGTAGGCCCTCTGGCGGATATAACAGTGCTGCGGCCAAAGCAGTCCCCACCCGCGGTCCGGATTGTACTAAACAGCCACTAATTGTTACGTGGCCGGCATTCGGACCCACCTGGTTGCGGGCTAATACACAAAACATACAGTTTAGGACGTTGTCACATTCAGCGGTCGGTATTATCGTGCACACAACGTGCATGTGCATACGGCTTGTTAATGTGACAGGGTGTTAACGCGTTGGAAAATGTTTGAGCTTTAGTGCGTATTGTGGTTGTTCGTTGCCTGCGTTGTTTCAGTTTTACGCTGAAAAATGGTACTTTAAATGTCTTAGCGCTCGACATGCTAATACCCAATTGATGGTACCCTACTATATGGACTTTTGTTGGTCTGAAATAAAGTCTTCTTTTTCTGTATCCTGTAATCTAAAATCAGTTACCGAAATATAGAATGGCTACTTGTACTTCATCATCATCATATCAGCCATAGGAAGTACATGGTTGGATTGGACATAGGCCTCCTTCGTAGACCTCCAGTTGCTTCGGTTAAAAGCGGCCAGCATCCACCGTGAACCCGCGACTTTTAAATAAAAAAAAATATATATTATCATGGGACACTTGACACCAATGAGGGCTATCGCGTATGAATTCGCCGCTAGAGGCGCTAGTGTAGCGTGAGGTCTCCGAAATGTCAAATCTTATAGTTTTTGGGTGAGCTACGCGGGTTTATTTATAATTAGAATAAATTTGTGATTTTTTTGCAATATCTGAAATTAATTAATAGCAAATATGCGTTCCGGGGCAATGAATGTCTGTGTTTTGAGACAGTTTGTTTTTCGGAAACCTTTGTCCTCCCTTTTTTCCGAACAAAACGGGGACTATGCAACACTGTGGCATGCTCGATATTTTTATGGCACGGTTTTAAGGTGTATTAAATATGATTTTAATCTAAACTTTGTTTCACACCCGTAATAACAGACTTTGAAAGCCATACTTAAAACCTCACGCTACAGTGCGCCATCTAGTGAGACAAAAAACGATAGCCCTCATTGACCTAGTCCCAAACCAAGCAATGCTTGTACTATGGATACTAGGCAACGGATATACATAAAGGGTAACAGTACAAAATACCTACTTATAAATTTCATTTCACTGATAACACTAGGTGCAACATTTAATACCAGAAGCCTTCTTACAGGTTCAGAA
>NC_133482.1:15348536-15362025 GCF_025370935.1 Choristoneura fumiferana
TGTACATTCAGTTTGAATGGTTAAATTGAAATTTAGTAAATTAACATTCCTATTGGAGGGGTAGCTTGCACCCACAAAGATGGGCTAACACAGCCACTTGGTAGGTCACAGAGAGTGACCAAAGATGATATCAAAGGCAGGATATAGCTCATTCTACCCAACGAGTTGGTCATATCATGCCAATTATTGGACATAAGGCCACTTGTTATACCCATTGTTTTCACCGGACAACAGACCGTTTTTTGCGGTATTGTATGGCTTGTATGTATGTATGTAATCAAGTAATATATAACATAATTTTTGGTGATTTTTGGCCCTCCCTCCCTTTCATATATTGTAACGCGCCGTAACATTTTCTGAATCCCCCCCGCCTCCTAAATGTTACGTACCACTGAAATTACCATTTCTATTTAATTTTCTTAGCTTATCTTGAATCATTTTCAAAATGACGTTGGCGTTTTTTGGCACAGTCACACTGGCAACAACATGAGTGCATTTATAGAACAACCACTGACGATTTGAATTTCCTACTTTTAAAGGACATTATAGTATATATTTGTTACAAAAAACTGTTGTAACGCGTTGTTTGAACAAAGTAACACATCATAACGTTTTACAAGACCCCCTTCCCCCCCAAATTGCTTTACGTTATACTTGAACGCCCCCTTGTCACTTGCAGCAAGTGGAGAAGTAACAGTCCGATTGTCCCCGAATGGTTACTGTTGGCTCGTGTGTGGGCGGAGGCTCCTCTGCTGGGCGCGCGACGGGGGCGGCGCAGCGAGGGAGCTCACACTGCCCCAGACCGACTTACAGCACCGGGCCGAGCTTGTTGAGGTGTTCTACGAGGATGGGGCACAGGTGAGACTTAAATGCTTAGCAGTAAATGTTCTACGCAGACATAGTCATAGGCAACAGCTAGTATGTATTAAAAATAAGCTTTGATCCTTCAATTTACAAGTGTTATCAGCAGCATAGGACTTCCACCAAGAAGATGGACAGATAATCTGGCTAAAGCACCGGGTTCACAGGCTGGTTCCAACCTTAGAAGTCTAAGGGGTGGCCTATGGTTAACAATGGGTGTCTTACGGCTGATATGATGATGATGGTGAACAATAATAACAACTGGATGAAAAGCAAGATCAAAGATTCTATTGCAACCATAGATACAATAGTTTTAAGTGAAGCTAATACAGGGTGGAAAGTTGCGAAGGGGCAGCAATATTGGTTAAGACACTAACTTTAGTTAAACGTTCAGTTTTTTAATTAGTACCCTACAAACGGTATGGAAAAAGTTTTCTTTGATTTGTGAGTATTCTAGTACTCTAACCTTAGTTGGTCTCAAAGAGTGTTTTAATACTTGATAGAAATGGGACCAATTGGCATTAAAAAAAAATCAAATCTGTCTATTTTCTCGCTGACTACATTTTACCAGAAAACTGTGAATGTTGATTGTCATCACTCAAAAAGTTAATAAAGGTCTCCAAAGAGCATTTTCGCATAGCAGCAAGGGATCTATTAGCTGCCCTTGCTGCCTGTTCCCGCCACGCGGGACGACTAACCATTCATCTCCTGAATCATTCGCTCACTCATTCAATCGCAGCGCGGCGCCAGCGCCGCGAACCCAGTCAAGTAATCGAAGCTGCCGCGAGAGGTCATATCATTCGCTCCGCTCCGCGCTCGCTTAGCTCGATATATGCTACCTACCGGCCGGTACTAGAACTTGTAAAAGTGTGACAGTGCAGTGTCAATCCAGCTCAGTCCTCAGAGAAAGGACTACCATCAGCTCATCTCCGTTTCGCGGCGTTACCGCTGCGAAAGCCAGTTCACCACACGTAAGTCCTTTCCCATTTCTCCCACTTTCTCACTCATCGTCGAATGTAAGCCCCCAGCGCTTACATTTTCTGGTCCTTCGATCCTTAGAACCCCTGCCCCTGTGGATAACAGACCCCACAGCTATTAATCAGCCCCAATAAATTACCCACATTGCAAAAAAAAAAAACCGTTAATTTGTCCCATTTATTTTCCGAATACTTTGCCGATTTAACGCACTTACAGTGTAATCTCAGCTCATAATTAGTAAAAAAACAAACAATGTACTTAAGGTACAATCCCAATTAGGTATTTAGAAACGGCAAACCACATTAATTACTCAGCACATTCCAGAATTCTCTAGTCGTACACGAACTAGAAAAATAACCTCAAAGTAACGTTGTACCTATTGTCCTTTTAATCAACAAATCTCCACATTAAACTCGCATTATTCAATATAACAACCCATTTGCCAACTAATTACTTCTACCTAATATTGTCATATTATGGAATAAGGGTAGGTAGCAACTTCACTCAACGAACATTCTCGAATATTTTTTATAAGTAGGAAGTTTTCAAAGGTAATATAATATTGTTTACAAACATCCATCGCGCGATAACAGGTGTGGTGTGATTGCATCGTTATTACATTATCCGTCGTTTGTCATAACGTGGCTGGACTTGTCTAAGTGATAATTAAAACTTATACCTACTTACTACCATAACTAGCGTAAATATTACGCACGTATTATTCTCAGCTCAAAGTTATTACTATAGTTATATTACGTACTTGTTGAGTACCTAGTTTATTTCATTTCAACGTACGAGTTCGAATTTAGGGTTCAATACGGAACATCCCAAAAACCATTGGTGAAATTATTAACAGTTTCACCTTCCGAATCAGCACATTATTTTTCGTCGTTTGTTAGAACTATCCATTGCAGTGGATTATATAGTGTTTATACAGGTTGCCCCAAAAATTTTAGTACTTAGGGTGATAAAAATTTTTCTTCTCATTATTTTTAAATTCTCCTTCTCAGTTTTGTCCTAGTAACAAACAGTGAACGTAAACTCCGCTCAACACATTACAAGTTATACGATATACAGGGTGTCATAAAATACACTTGTAGAATTTTTATCTTTTCTTCACTTTTTTTTTTCTCAAAACATCACTAATACAATTACATTCGCTACGTACATATACAGCCTGCTCAGATAAAAACAACACATATATACAGAGTGAAAAAAAAAAAAACCCATTTATATTTTCACACACACCTTTTCATTGTCTCATTACAATTTTAACACACTCATTGCCTATTACATAACACACCACGATAAGTACCTATTCTATAACACATTAAATTCATCCACGGAACCCAATAAGAATTTACATTTAATTTTTTTTTATTTAAATTTCGTTTGGCGCAAACATGCCGACCAAATCTCAAGCCGCTATTTTCCGTGAGGCAACAAGAGCCATCACTCAGCTCAGAGAAATTTCAATGGCGGTGCTTAAGCAAGACACAAAATATACAATGGCTGACTTCACCGCGAGGTACGCCAAGGTGGACGAGCATAAGTTAAAATTGGAGGAAGTGTACCACGCCATATTGGACGCAAAAGATCTGACCAGTGACGTAGAGGCGGCGTACACTAAGGCTTACGATACGTCGGTTGCGGACTACAACCAAATACTTGTGGCTAACGCCGAACTCCAGCTCAAGTCAGCCCATTTGGAGAATACACTCCCCTCCACCTCAACCACACCTACAGCCGTTCTGCCTAAAATTGCGCTCCCCAAATTCAGCTCAAAAATAGAGGATTGGCCCTCCTTCATAGCCATCTTCAGAAGTCTCACTGATGACATGGCCACAATATCGGATGCAGTTAAACTCCACTATCTATTATCGTGTCTTACAGGTGAGGCACGGAGCATGGTGTCTCACCTCCAGCTCACCAATGACAATTTCACCGTGGCCATGGACATCCTCACCCGACGGTATGAAAATCGACGCGTCCTGATCGACCGATTTGTCGACATAATCATGGGCTTACCACAAATTCACGCGCGTTCAGATATCCGCACATTATTCCTAACTCTGCTAATTTCAGCACAATCCGCCCTGAACAATCTTGATCTGCCCATGAAGGATTGCGACTACGTGTTCGTGTCAATAGTCGTAAGAAAACTCAAGGGTGAGCTCCGGACCCTTTTTGAGCGCAAATACGGCAACCTTCAAACTCTGCCCACCCTCAACGACTTAATCCTATTCTTAGAGGAACACGCGCGTTGTGTCGAGACCGAGTGGTCTAGCCCAGCTTCCCCGCAAGTCAGCCCACAGCCTCGTCAATACCGCAGGCAATCCCCAGTCACTCCTCCCGACCCCCCGGCTCGTCAGCCCACATATAAAGAAACACGTCCCATGGCCCCAGTTAGGACTCGCCCGGAGTACCTCGGTCCGTCCCCAGCTCAACACAGACCAGTTTATTCAGCTCAACCCTCAACTCGTGACGTCACAGCGGGTAACAATGCACCCTGCCCGTACTGCCGTGACAAAGGGCACAAGCTCATCGCCTGCCCACGGTACAACGACCAGCCTACCCAAGGCCGCTGGGATTTCATTCAGGCTCGCAATCGGTGTCAGCGCTGCCTGGGTCCCCATTATGAGAACGAGTGCAAGTCCACGCGAGCTTGCAAAGAGTGTGGAAGTGATAAACACCACACATCACTTCATCGCCCCGGTGCTCCATCTCCAACTCATTCAGCCGCTCATCATCTACCTTCGCATCTCAGGGCACGGCCCAGACAGCGCCCGACCCATGAGTCCCAACACTATTCGGCCCACGCCTCACACATGACCCCACCGCCACAAAACAACCCACCCAATCACTCGCGTTCGCCCAGTAGGTCTCGTGTAGGTGGTCCGCAATGACTACCTGCAATAACCAAGTACTACGAAAGCGAAGCACATCAGCACAAACACACTCACACAACCCACACATACTCTCACTCAGCTCAAACACAAAAACCACGAGCCCAACCTGCGATTTCAGCTCAAACAGTAAAACATAATTATAGTGATACTGCTCAACGTGAAGACCACGTAACTAATACACCGATTTTACTGCCTACCGTTTCGCTAAAAATAGCAGACGTGCATGGTCAGTACCATACAGCGCGTGCTCTGCTAGATTGTGGTAGCATGCTTACGCTCATTACTCAGCGCATGGCCCGAATGTTAAATTTACCGCCAAACTCAAACTCATTAAAAATCGCAGGTGTGGGCAACCAACACACACAAGAGTCAAAAGCATCAGTAACAATAGTATGTCAACCTACACATCGAGACACACCTACGATTACGGCTACAGCTCATATCTTAAAAAATGTTACCGGTTATCTACCATTACAAAAAGTCCCACATATTGCACAAGTGAAAGGCCAGCCACCGATTCCCTTGGCGGATCAAGAGTACAACACTCCAGCTCCGATTGATCTTCTGTTGGGTTCAGACGTTCTCGGCCAAGTTTTGGACGGGACTAAGGTCTCGTTAGGCCGCGGGAAGCCCATAGCCTTCGGCACGATTTTTGACTTCGCATTGATAGGGCCCATTGAGGACATATGTGCGACACCAACGCACCAGACTAACTCAGCTCAAGTTATAAGCTCACAGCCTGAACCTGACGTATCTGCTCACGATATTTGCAAAGGTCTTGAGAGGTTCTGGGAGTCAGAAGAACCCAAGCTCATATACAAACTAGCCCGTTACAAGAGCAGTGCGAACAAATTTTCCGCACCACAACCACTCGAGAACCATCAGGCCGTTATATGGTAGCATTACCGTTTCTTCCCGATCCGCCGACCCTAGGCAACACTCATGCTATCGCGCTACGTAGGTTTCTCAATCTCGAAAAGAAGCTACAAGCAAATCCGCCCCTCCGCTCAAAATATGTAGACTTTATGAATGATTATCTCAACTTGGGACACATGTCACCTTGTCACCCAAGTACCTTCGCAAACAAGCCTCACTTCTACATCCCTCATCATGGCATCTTCAAATCGGGGTCAGATAAGCTCCGCACTGTATTTGATGGTAGCAGCAAAAGCTCAAATGGCGTCAGTCTCAACGATTGTCTGCACACAGGTCCCGCTCTCCAACAGGATATTGTTGACATTATCATGTCTTTTAGGACACATCCGGTAGTCTTCAGTACTGACATCAAAATGATGTTCAGGAACATACTTATCCACCCAGGTCATAGACAGTATCAACTCATTCTCTGGCGGTCCTCCCCCGACCAGCCGCTGCTCACATATGCGCTCAATACCGTCACGTATGGTTTACGGTCAAGCCCGTACCATGCCATCCGCACTCTGCTCCAACTAGCCGATGACGAAGGTCACCGCTATCCTCAAGCTGCTCAAGTAATACGCCACTCAATTTTCGTTGACGATATACTCTGTGGTCATGATTCCGTGGAGTCTGCTCGAGCACTCCAAACCGAGTTAATTAACCTACTTGCCCTAGGTGGCTTTCAGCTCAGTAAATGGACCTCAAACTCTTCCCAGCTCCTTGAACGGTTTCCAGATGACCAGTGTGACATGCCTAAAGACTTTGACATCAGACCGGAATCGAATTCCATTAAAGTATTGGGTATTCAATGGATTCCTCAATCGGATGAGTTCACTTATCGCATCTCTCTCCCCCACTTACCCAAATCACCAAGCGCTCTATCCTCAGCACAGTGGCGTCTCTCTATGACCCCAACGGTTGGGTTACACCAGTAATATTCCGCGCAAAGATTCTATTACAAAAGTTATGGCTTCTGAAACTGGGATGGGACGAGCCCACTCCCGATGAAATCCAGACGGAATGGCAGCACATTTCAGAAGATCTGCCTCAACTCTCATGCCTTCGTATACCTCGGCACATTTGCAAATATAAGCCCACGTCTACATACTCGCTGCACGGATTCGCAGACGCATCAGAAGCTGGTTTCGGTGCCGTCATATACCTTCATGAGCTCAATGCCAATGGACAGGTCAATGTAAATCTAGTCATTGCCAAGTCAAAGGTTGCGCCTATCAAGAATCGGCTCACAATCCCAAAACTGGAGCTATCAGCTGCAGCTCTTTTATCACAGCTCATGACTAGGGTGTCAACTAAATTGTCTGCTCACATTACTATCGACCAGCATACCTGTTGGTCAGATAGCACGATCGTTTTAGCGTGGCTAAACACGTCACCTCACCGACTTCAAACTTTCGAGGCCAACCGAGTTAGTAAAATAACGTCTAGTCCAATCAGCTCCACGTGGAGACATGTTCCCACGCATCTCAACTCAGCCGACTGTGCAAGCAGGGGAATGTCAGCCCAATCTCTCTCAAAGCATGACCTCTGGTGGTCTCCTAGTTGGCTCAAAGAACCTCCGAGCACCTGGCCCCAGATGCCGACAGCTTTGGGTCATCATGTATTACCAGGCCTTAAGCCAAAAAAGGTTCCAGCTCATATAGCAATACCCGATCTCGATCATGACTTGCTTACTCGCTTCAGCTCTCTTGACAAGCTCGTCGGAGTGACGGCTTGTATCAAGCGCTTTATTTTCAATTGTAGACACAATCCCGAAGTACGACGCTTTGGTCCGCTCACAGCTAATGAGCGTAAGGACGCTCTGTTATTCTGGGTCTGCTCTGTTCAGCAAAATGAGTTTGCTGAGATATTCATCGCCTTAAAACGAATAAGCTTTGTACCGCGCGACTTCAGCGCCTCTCACCATTTCTGAAAGACGGTCTTTGAGAGTCGGTGGCCGTCTCTCTCACGCCTCAATTCGGTACGACGCTCAACATCCACTCATTCTTCCCAGCTCTAGCCCACTCGTAGACCGCATCATTGATCACTGCCATAAAATATACTGTCATCCTGGCGCCGACACTTTACATGCTATTTTACGTCAGCAATTCTGGATACTGTCCGCACGGCGGGCAATCCGAAGTCGGGTGTTTAAATGTATTAGATGTTTCCGATGTCGCGCTCAACCTGACGCCCCACTTATGGGTGACCTTCCAGCAGATAGAGTTACCCCTCAGCCCGTATTTAGCCAAGTGACGACTGACTTTGCCGGCCCGTTTCTCGTTAAGTCTAGCACGTTGCGAAACGTTAAACTTTTGAAAGCATATTTTTGCATATTCGTGTGCCTTTCAACTAAGGCGGTTCACTTGGAGGCCGTCTCCGCTCTAACACAGAAGCCTTTCTCGCTGCTTTACAACGGTTTGTATCGCGACGTGGACACCGATTTTGATTAGATCAGATTGCGGCACGAATTATGTAGGCGCTCGAAATCAGCTCATTGACGTTCAGAACTTTCTCATGGCAAATAATGATGCAATCACACACAAACTTGCAAGTCAGCACATAACCTGGTTGTTAAACCTGGTTTGGCGCATTACATGAAATTAATGTGAAATCAACAAAGCAGTTGCTTTACCGTGTAATTGGTGAACAACACCTTACCTTTGAGGAATTCTGCACACTGCTGGCCCGAATCGAGGCCGTACTCAACTCTCGACCTCTCTGCCCACTTTCGTCCGACCCATCGGACTTTGAACCCTTAACTGCCGGTCATTTATAAAGGCCGTCCGCTCACTGCTCTGCCCCGAACCGTCTTTAACGATAGACCAATTTCTGCTCTAAAACGGTTTCAGCTCATACAAGCTCTCTCTCAACGCTTTTGGACATTGTGGACCAGATCCTACCTCCATACCCTTCAAACCCGCTCCAAATGGCTTTCCCCTTCCTCACCTCCTCAAGTTGGCGAACTCGTGCTCATAAAAGAAGATGACCTCCCACCGCTCCAATGGAGGCTGGGACGAATTACCCGCACAATACCTGGAAAGGATGGAGTGATCCGAGTGGTGGATCTGGACACGGCTCACGGACATCTGCGCAGACCTGTGCTTAAGATAGCCAGGCTGCCGTTGGATTCAGCTCAAGAAGAGGCCTTTCCTCGGGCCCCCCAGGATGTTCCCGCCACGCGGGACGACTAACCATTCATCTCCTGAATCATTCGCTCACTCATTCAATCGCAGCGCGGCGCCAGCGCCGCGAACCCAGTCAAGTAATCGAAGCTGCCGCGAGAGGTCATATCATTCGCTCCGCTCCGCGCTCGCTTAGCTCGATATATGCTACCTACCGGCCGGTACTAGACTTGTAAAAGTGTGACAGTGCAGTGTCAATCCAGCTCAGTCCTCAGAGAAAGGACTACCATCAGCTCATCTCCGTTTCGCGGCGTTACCGCTGCGAAAGCCAGTTCACCACACGTAAGTCCTTCCCATTTCTCCCACTTTCTCACTCATCGTCGAATGTAAGCCCCTAGCGCTTACACTGCCCTTCTCAACTTTCCTACCTTGTTATAAGCTTGTTAAAAGGAGAGGTCTTCGCCAATCAGTACCACATTGTCATCATCATCATACTTAAGATGCCATTTGTTGGATACAGACTCCCCTCCACTAAGTACTCCTACCATCTTCTGGTACAAAGTAGAGGGGACAACATTCGCCTCAGTTATATACCAATATATTCAATGATGGAACCTCCGCAAAGTAACGCCTGATTCAATAAATCAGTTATATACACCACATTACAAATTTTACGCTCTCCTTGCACTGACCACGTCTCTGGATGCAAAGGCCTGTCTAATGAACCTGTAAATCAGCATCGCTTCTTCTGAAAGCAGTCGTCTTAGAATTGCATTACAACTCCATTGAACAAGCCATACATCAAATACCCTGTCTCTGATGGCCTTATTCTGATCACATTCCAAAAGAAAATGAATAAGGTTTCAGTCTTATTACAACCATAAACAAAGGGTGATTGTACAACCTCAATCAGTACAGATAATAAAATTGTTACATATTTTAGATGCGTCATGCTCGGGGTGTTCCGGAAGGCGTGGTCCGCTACGGCCGTCCGTGGGGCAGGAGCTGTACGCCGACACGAGCTGCGAGCTGGCCGCCAGAGTGTGCCAAGCTGTGCGCGGCACTGCCGCCTGCTGCTCGCCCACGTTTGTAGTTTACTGATGCTGCATCGACCGGAGTACACGTTAGAGATGTAACAGATGTAACTTTATTGGGTAGTACTCAATATTCATGATACTATGTGTTATAAAACATTTTTGTATTTTTATATCAATAAGCTGACGGTGGCGAATCGCAGTACGTAGTGCGTGCCGTGAAGGTCACGACTTCAATGCATGCTCTCCAAGCAAAGTCGTGACGCTATACCGACGTACTTGAGCAGTGATGTTTTTTTTTTTTTTTTTTTTTTTCAATTTATTTAAATAAAAAATGCAAATACATTGTACCTTAATTAAATGTTCGCCAAACTGTGAGACGTTTGTTGGCGTGCGCTCAATCAAATCTTAAACTACGACAAGTTGGTACTTTACACTAAGATAACAAAAAAATAATACAATACGGCATACGATAACTACAAACTTTTATGTATATTTTGGTTTCAATAGAAATTGCAGACAAGCAATGTAACAAACCCATTATACCTTCATTCATTATTTCTACCATTGGACAAGTAATAAATCAGAAGTTAGGTCACTCTTCAAATTTATCCAGTAATACTTGCTTAAATTTAGTTTCAGACTACTATAGCAAGTTTCGGTGTTTCAAGTAAAAAGAGGGTATTCATTATAAATTTTAGGATTAAGTATTGCTTTGTTCTTCGTCCATAGTAGTTATTTGCTGTTGGTTGAACAATTTTCTTATTTTACTAGACCTCGTGACACGTTTACGTATCACTTATTTTTTTAAACAATCTGTGTAATAGCTATGCAATACATTTAAGTATACCAACCTTAGAAGCACAGGGAGAACTTACAAGTAGAAAAAAGTTTATTATAGTTATGTTTGTGCCTTCTCTTGTCTCGTTGCTAACAATATATTTAATTAATCTAATCTGTAGGGTTTTATTTTGTCTAAGTAAGTCTTGAATGTAAGCCCGTAACAATTAAGTCCATAGCTTTTAATGCGTCAGCGAGTGCATGGTAAACAATGCGCAGTGTGCCTTATTGACTGCTCGCTTAAACTGTCCTAAAACCGACCTAAGCCTATTACAAACCTGAATTACGTGATTTTCCAATTAAAATGTTTATCGATCAATAATCCCAAATACCTAAATTCCTCTACTACTTCTATCTTTTTACAATTACAATTATTTTTATACATATGTAAGCATTCATAAGAGTGTCCTACGATATTAATATTAGGTACATTTTTAGCTCTTTTATTATACGGTGAAAAAATATGTATACATTTTGTTTACTAACATTCAAAATTGCCATTGTCATGGGCCCCTTGGTAACATTCTCGAAGTCTGACTGCAATTTGTTTTACCATGTCCGCGACGTCCTCGCCGGCGAACAGCAAGCACATATCATCCGCGTACATGTACACCGCGCTGTTCTGGACTACATTCGACACGCTGTTCACATGCATGATGTAGCCGACCGGACCGAACACGGAGCCGGTCGGCACGCCGAGAGTGCGCGCGCGCTCCGCGCCCTCCGTGCCGTCGATGACCGTGCGCAGGGCGCGGTTGGCTAGGTACTCGCGAACCACCGGTTCGTGGGCCGCGGATCCACACTCGTCCATCGCCTGCAGCAGCTGTTCATGGTCCAGAGTGTCGAATGCTTTTTGTAGTCTATGAACATGGCGAGCACCTGCTGTCCGTCGCGAGGCTCCGGTTTACGTGGTCAGCGAACTGGGTCAAGGCCGTGGCGTGCTGCGCCCTCCTGAAACCGTGCTGCGACTGCGAAATTATTGTTATGTTCCAAGAAAGTGCTTACTTGTCCCACAACAACCTTTTCCACAATTTTTTATTACTGACATATAGCAATTGGCCTGTAATTTGTATAATTTAAATGGCAGCCCTGCTTAAATATAGGTCTAATTATGGATTTTTTCAATTTATCCGATATAAACCTGTTGATAGACACATATTAACAAACTTGGCCAAACAACACTTAAATCCGTTTTTTACAAATTTAATATCTGAACTCTAATTTGATCAATACCGGTGCTTTTTGTCACTTAATTGTCAATAATTTTTCCACCTCACTTGGACTCACTTTTACAAATCTAAAAGATACATTACTCGGTTCGACATAAGAACTTCTTTTCAAAAACTTATGGCCGCAATTATGTTTAATATCTAAAATTTCTTGTGTAAAAGTGGCTGAAAACTGATTACAAATACTTTGCATATTATCGGTTTTGCCCAAGTATTTTATTATTGTATCGTCTACATTACTTTGACCCGTCCTACCACCATGTTAATTTTGCCCATATTTTTTCGAAATCACCTCACACTTTTTTATTTCATTTTGCCTAAACCTATTTTTAGCAACATCTATAATTTTATTTAATTTATTTCTGTAACACGTATAGTCCAATCTCAAGTTCATACTTTTAGGGTTACTCTTCCATAATCTAAATAATTTATCTCGGCGGTTAATCATGCTCTCGATTTTTTTATCTATCCATGGTTGCGTTTCTCTTTTTTTATTTTGACAAATTTTAACGGATGCCTCCTTATAGATGTTGCTAAAAATGTTACATATTTCATCATAGAGTACTAAAGGACAGTCAATCGTTAGTAATTCACACCAGTCAATTAACTTCAATCGTTCTATTATTTTACGGTTACTCAATACATGCCGCGATGCCGGTCCCTTCGGGTCACTGTCGATCGCACCGATGTCTACTCGCACCCCGATCATATGGTGGTCGGACAGCTTGCATGTTAGCATATGGGCGGCGGCGCGCAATACACTGCGCCCGCGCACCCACGCGTGATCAATGCAAGACGACTGCAGCCTGCCATCTACTATCGCCTCCCGCGTTATCTCCCGCGCCGGTATAGCACATTGAAGGCCGTGTTCACACATAATGTTTTTATATCTTGAGATCGCTGTACTCATATTATCGGCTAACAGGTCCATGTTCATGTGGTTGCTCTTTAAACAAACTTGTTGGTCCCCTGGCAGAGCGTCTAATCTTTAAACGCATTTTTCTACATATTTCTGGATCTCGGAAACACCTCAAACGTATTTGGTACATGGGTGTTTATGGGATGAAAAATCGATCTACTTGGTCTTATCTCTGGGAAAATGCCCGTCTGTCCACTAGTCCCATTGAGTCATGGGACAACTGAGA
The DNA here is from genome assembly GCF_025370935.1 of Choristoneura fumiferana. Classification (NCBI taxonomy): domain Eukaryota; kingdom Metazoa; phylum Arthropoda; class Insecta; order Lepidoptera; family Tortricidae; genus Choristoneura; species Choristoneura fumiferana. Next base: position 15,361,573 of record NC_133482.1, read on the forward strand.
CGATTTACTTCCAGTAGTCCCATGGGACAAGTGGCACTAATATTTTTATCATATTGTTGTCCCAAAAGTCCATCTTGTTATCGAGTTTTAGCCCAGGTAGTAATATTTAATGTGAACTAAGTTTGTTTATGGCAGCATCTCGCGTGGCGTGACGTGCCAGCCGCTGCGGCCGCCAGCGGCTGGCTGGGCGGGCTGGGGCGCCGCGTGTCACTCCTGTTCTTTGGCTCCATGCCAGCCGTTCCGACGGTGAGTGCGACAATGCCATGAATTACATTAGAGTAACCTGCTTCATCGACTCATTTATCAATTTTATATAACTCTTACCATTTCGCAAGACGAATTTAGTCAATGTTCAAGTCATGTGTTCGGTTATGAAATTTTTGACCTCGGGAGAGAAACAGATCGGAAACCTAAAATAAATAACATATGTTATGGCCGGCACACAGACGACAA
>NC_133482.1:15367380-15429899 GCF_025370935.1 Choristoneura fumiferana
AACAGACGTTAAATCAATGAAGTTTAATGTTTATTTTTAATTTAAAGAGTTATAGTTTTTGTTGTAGCTCACTTTAAGACTCAGAATAAGCTTGCATTTTTAGTTGGTACTAGACGTGTGCGCCGCGCCGACCCGCCGCCGCCGCCGCCATTTTTTCGACGCCGCCGCCGCCGATCAGCGTATCGGCGTAAAATCGGCGCGAGTTCAAAATGTTATCTATACTGAATTTCTGACTTTCGAAGCATTCTTTATTTTACTACAATGAATTATTATTAGTCATTGATTACATCATCATCATCTCAGCCATAGGACGTCCACTGTTGGACATAGGCCTCCCCCGTAGACATCCAGTTGCTTCGGTTGGCAGCGGCCTGCATCCACCGTGAACCCGCGGCTTTAACCTAGTCTATCTCGTTGGTGGACGTCCTGCTGCGCTTGCCGATCCGCGGTCTCCACTCGAGAACTTTTCGGCCCCAACGGCCATCTGTTCTTCGTGCTATATGACCTGCCTATTGCCACTTCAACTACTAATTCGCTTGGCTATGTAGGTGACCCTTGTTCTTCTACGTATCTCCTCATTTCTGATTCGATCCCATAGAGAAACCCCAAGCATAGCTCTCCATAGCTCGTTGAGCAACTCTGAGCCTACGTATTTATAAGGCATATAGTGAAGCACAACGTTTCAGATCCATATGTCATCACTGGCAACACACATTGGTTAAAGACATTCGTCTTCAGACACTGAGGAATTTTGTACGAAAAGATATTGCGGAGTTTCCCGAACGCTGCCAATCCGAGTTGGATTCGACGATTGACCTCCTTCACGAAGTTGGACTTACCTAATTGGACGGTTTGTCCTAGGTATCATACGCGTCAACAACTTCAAGAACCGAATTCTTCACCAAAATAGGGGTAGACACCACATGGACATTCGACATGACCTTTGTCTTGCCCCTGTTCATTTTGAGGCCTAGGTACCCGTTGGGTTGGGAGACTCGATTGAGGCCTTCGAGCATTGTGCTGAGTTCTTCCATCGACTTTGCCATGACCACCACGATATCGTCGGAAAACCGAAGGTGAGTGATGTAATGTATTCGCCGTTGATATTGATGCGTAGCGTAGTCCTTTCCATTCCAGAAGCTTGAAGGCGTCTTCCAAAGCGGCAGCAAACAGTGTCGAAGATATGACATCCCTGTCTTACGCCTCTTTTCAAGGGCATCGCCTTCGAACTCTGTTCCTGTACTCGGACCAACATAGTGGCATTTTTATACAAACACTTCAACACTTCGATATATCGATAGTCGATACGGCATCGTTGGAGACTCTAGCTCTGCCCACGTTTCGACCGAATCAAAGGCTTTCTGGTAGTCCACAAACGCTAGACGCTAGACTATAGCGGCAAGTTATACTCTTCGTTCTTCTGTATGACCTGCCGCAGCGTATGAATGTGGTCTACGGTAGCCTTTTCGGAACCCGGCTTGTTCGGGTGGCTGGAAGTCATCGACCCTGCGTTCGAGACGATTTACAATAACCCTGGAAAACAGCTTATAAACATGGCTCAACAGCGAGATGGGCCTGTAGTTCTTCAAAAGGGTGTTATCGCCCTTCATGAAGAACAACAGCACAACGCTCTTGTTCCACGCTTCTGGCGTTGTGCCTTCGAGCAAGACGGAATTAAAGAGCCTCTGAAGGACTTTAAGAAGCTCAGAAGCCGGTGATCCACCCGCTTCAGAAGCTCTGACGTAATTCCGTCCTCACCCGGCGCCTTGTTGTTCTTAAGCTGTTTCAGGGCCATCCTTATCTCGTACAGGCTGATATCCGGGATATCTTCTGTAGGTATAGTGTCTGGTCAGTTTTGCTCTTGGGTCTTGAGTCGCCGCGCTGAAAACGGCTTAGTGACCGACTCGTAGAGCCGTCCATAGAACTCCTCGATTTCCCTCAACACTTCCGCTTTAGTCCACGCTACACTGCCATAATCTCTCTTCAGTTTTGTCATTTGGCTTTGCCCAATCCAATAGACATATCTCTTGCGAACACTTTAGAGCCTTTATTCCGCTCAATCGTATCTTTAACACGAGCGGTATTAAAGGTACGAATATCGTGTCGCAAGGATTTCGAAATTTGTCTATTCAGCATCATCGGGAGACTGCAGTCGAAGCGAGCGTCGTTCATCCACAAGGTTACTCATACATACATAGGATATACTCAGGAGAGTTTCCAAGTTCTACTGGTACGGTGAATCTTAAAGAAGAGAAGAAGAAAAATGTCCCGTTTAAGAAAATTATATTTGTCCGTGACAATTACAGCCGCTGCAAGGCGTCAATTAAAGCTTCATTGTCTATGTCTTAGCACGGAGGTCGCTACAGTTGATATGTTTCGTGCTTTTTTTACATTTTATCTAATTTGTTATAAACAAAATATTTAGATTCTCCGCGCCGAAATCACGCCGAAAACACGCCGCCGCCGCCGATTTTGACCGGCCCCCGCCGCCGTAGATTTTAGCATCGGCGCACACGTCTAGTTGGTACCTATGTAAAACGAATATTTTATTTCCGCGGAGGGCCACATTTTAGAGGTCCATGGGAATAGGCGCGAAGTCAACGAAGTTTGAAGTTTTTTTTTTTCTTTATTTCTAGAGCTGCTAGACAATTTAATTATGTACAATACACGACTTTATGAGCAGTCATTAAGGTCGTGTTAGTATACATATTATTGTAACTTTAGCCGTATCGATCTCTTGTAGCGTCTGTACAGTGAGAATGACAAAAAAAACATTACTCGAATCGGCTATAGGAATTTTATTTTTGTATTTCAAAATCATAAATGTATGGCCCAAGTTTCTACGGTGGCTCAAATATAACTCCCCACGTCTGACCAAGTGCGAGGTAGAAATAACGAACCTGTCTTTCTGGCAGACGAACAGGTGAAGCTGTTCTCGGCGCCGAGAATGTGTCGTCGTCGAGTATCTCGACGGCCGTCATCCAGTTGGGGCTGTGGTCGCGCGCGATCTCCTCAAAACTACCCTCCATCTGGGGACAACGTCACGGGTTGATACTTCATCTAAAAATAACCTATACCCGACGGTGTGGTGGTAATATATTTTTTTAATTCATTCAGTGATTGTTAAATTGCCTAAATCACAATACTCATGATGTACGTCATTAAATAAGATTGTAAATCTGTTTAAAAAAATACACCTCGCCGAGTTTCTTGCTGGGTTCTTGTCAACAGAGGTTTTGCCGAACCAGTGCATATTTTTTTTGACATTCATAAATTCTTGTTAAAGCCTAAATTAAATGAAAATATTTTGACTTAGAGAGTGAGTGAAGCGTGAGTAACATATATGTCTTGGATGTTACATCTCGCGGTTGTGTAGTGTACACATGCTTTGCCATACACGCCAGCACAAAATGTAGGCAATATGATGAGAATCATGTTGTTACGGCGTTAGCACTGGCATATGGGATGAAGGTGGATTTGTGGACGAATGATTTATGTAAAGAGAGCGGATCGAATGACCGGATACTTCTGTGGAGTGAATAGTAGTATGTCAGGTACAGGATTGAACGAAAGTAATGTCACTTAGACATATTTGTAGAAAAATGATGGATGCATGACATTTTCATATTTGTTTAAAGTGTATTCAAATATATAATACACAGATATTTTCATTCACTCATTCAATCCATTCGTGCCAGCTCTCGTGAATTGACCTGTATGAGCGAGTGAGTTAGAGAGTGCGGGGTACGATCGGGTGAGCCTAGCTGCTTATTTTTCTATAGCTGTAAACTTTTAATTCCATTAATCTTAATACTCTTTGAAATTTACATCTGAAAAGGGTTGTTTCACTGGTTTCCTTCACAAGATCCCAAATGTATATCCGTTGTTTACTAATAAGTTTTACAATCTCACCTGTTTATACTGTAGAAGCGACATAGACCGCATGAGATCTCCGACCAATATGAAGTCTCCCTTCACTTTAAGATACAAGGCTACTATGTTATTAAAATGACTGCATTCAAGCCTCAATTCTTTTTCTGACGTCCATTCGAAGAGACGTACCTGGAAGAAGAAAAATCATCAATGAACAACTGAAATCCTTACTAATGTAAAGACAATAACAGCAAATAGTGAACATTTAACTTACCGTACATTTTATGCTAGCCAGCAGTTTGCTATTGAATTCTACTAGGTGTGTAACAGCCACCTTTTATTTCTTTTTCCGCTACTTGAACTAGTTTGCCCTCTGACCAATGGAAGAGCAATATTCTGCCCTGGAAAAAAAAATATAAAGTTTTAATTTGTATTGTATTATATAACACATTAAATTAACAGATAATAAGAGATTGAGACATACCATCACTCGCCGTAGTTCATAATTGAGCCTAGTCATACAAACTTGTAATAATATTATCATTAACTAGGGTTTACCCGCGGCTTCGCACACGTAAATCATTTAGATCCAGTAACTGATTTGAATCGTGGTTTTCATTGCCGTTACATTAGAAACAATCACGTCCAATTTCATGACTAAGCCCAGCGGTTGTTGTTTCGAGACTTTTATCGCTTCCTGTGGTAATATCGGAATAAAAAGTAGCCTATGTTTATTCCAGATCAGTATCTAAACCAAATTTCATCCAAAGTTAGTTTCAGCGTGAAGGAGTAACAAACCTACTCACTCATTCACAAACTGTCACATTTATATATCAGTAGGATAGGAAAAAGCACGAGCAGTAGCAAGTGGCTCACTCAACAAACTGACTGTATAAAGTAAACGTAAATGCTATTACGGTGGAATTTAACGTATCATCACGTTAACATATCGAACTCTCTACGAGTTAAGTTTGTATCAAAGCAAACTTCGTGCCAAACAAAACAATGTAACGAAGTGGAGGAAAGGAAATGGCGGTGTGTTCCCACTAGTTCCATTGACATACTATTATAGAACAAAATACCACAAACGGGACTTACACTATCACGCTATTATTCACAAGTAAATATTTACCTCGACGTTTACGCAACGTTACAGTTGCCGTGGTCACGAGTAAGACCACGATGAGATCTACTCGACTCACGGGAGATGAGCCTACTCGTGACCACGCAACTGTAAACGTTGCCGAAACGTCGAGGTAAATATTTACACGTTGCCATTGGATTAGACCTTACTATTCAGGGAGTATCTTTTAACTACTCCAACGCCATCTACATTTGGGAAGTAGAAATATAGTAACAAAGGCCAAAAACTAGCCAAAATTACTTAATAATATCAAATTTTTAACCATTTTTTTGTATTGATATATATTATTAAAAATCATTTCATCATGGGTAGGTTTTGTTTTTAGTTTATTATATAATTTATTCTCTTTTTTGAGATTTTTACATTTTATTTTTATTTTATTTGTATATAACTGTTTTTAATAAATTTTTAATTATAAAGAAAAATCATTTGATATATATCGGATATATTCATGATATATATCCATTGATATATATCCTCGAACCCCTGGCTTTGAGTGGAGGTGGAGGAGCTGCGTGAATACACATTTGTTGCATAGACGTAGCCATCATAGGCGATTGAGCAAAGTAATTATTTTTAGTTCATTCAGGTGTTACCTGATGCGAATGAGGACAATTAAGAATTTGGGACTGTGGAGGAAGTGATCCTGAGCCGTTACCTGTTTGGGCTCGGACTCCTCCGGGTTAAGTATGCTGGTGCCGACGGCGTAGTAATGGTTGGGGTCGTCCCCTAACCGGCAGGACACCAGCGACATCGCGAACTCGTTCGCCATCAGCTGGTGCGCGTGTAATACTGGAATATTAGCGAGCGGTCAGCAAGTCGACCGAGCGTTGCGAGAGTTTATAATATATCGGACGTAGCTTATTATTTTAGAATCAGGTTTTATTTATTTTTGCACAGTCTCCTGAGTCACTCTTTAAACCGTAAGTTTGTAGGATTAAAATTTGCCAAACATACATTTTTGTGGTAGTTTTAAGCCCCTTTCATAATTGGTCATCTAATAAGCATATAAGTTAGTGGGCAATCAACTTTTTAGTTATTGTGACCCAGAAGACATCAGTGATCCACATGCTTAGAAAAATATTTGCACTACTAGCATGCGTATGAGATGATGAGCCATGAAGGAATTGCCTTAAAACGTCACAACTCCATAACTTAGTGATTTGTACACATAAAAATCATACTTTTTATAAGTTACCCAGGAGACGTTACCATGGCAACCATGATAGACACTAATATAATGTGACACAAATTCTTCTATTAAACTGTACAACTTTTGTCCCCTCGCTGACGGGCCAAAATAACAACAAGAAATAGTTGATCCACTGACATACATACCTTCGAACGTGTGCTGATCTATGATGAGCAGGTTATGCAACTCCTGGTCGGCGAGCGCAGGCGCGTGCTTGGCGGGCGGCGGCGGCGCGCCCGAGGTGGCGGCGGCTGCCGTGGACGCGGAGGGCCGCGGCGCCGCGCCCGCGCCCGCCGCCCCGCTCCCCGCACCCCACTCCAGCTTATCCACGCGCATCGTTATCACGCCGAACGTCTGACAACAAATACATTCTCATAGTAAAATATCAAGGACTTATCACGCTAAACATACGAACAGACAGTCTACAACCTACAGTCACAAAACAGATAGGTACAGAAATCATCATACAGAAAACATACATACAGACATACAGAAAACATACAAAGTGCGCTCGAGCAACGCACACACAGACAGGCTCACGGACACGATATCCGCTTGAGACACGCGTCTGTGAACTTTTTTTGTGCAACAATGGAGAATGCGAATTTATTACACTTTAAAATATAATAATCGTGCATTTCACCAATGTCGAAAGCGTCGCAAGATATTTTCTGTGATATTTTTTTAATATAACAATGACATTAACATTAAAATATTTTAGCCATTATTAATTTATATTTCATTCTTCCCGTTTCATTCTCAACAATAAATCCAAACGAGTGCCACTACCACAATAGTTTATTTTGTGCATAAGCATATTTGACAACCCTAGAGCGACCGCCGAGCGTAGGTACGAAAAGTGAAGTACATGAGATTGACTTCTGTACCTATTTGTTTTGTGCTACAGTTCAGTCTACTCGTGACCACGGCGACTGTAATGTGGTCGAAACGTCGAGACAAATATTACGTATGAGTTTAGCGTGATAAGTCCCGGTGGTATTTTACTATGAGTGAAAATCACGAAAGTTTAAAACACAATATCACTGTCGCTTCTCGTGTCTGAAAGTACACAATGTGGCCTCACGTAACTGTAGTGAAACGCATTGTTTAATCGCAAAGGAATAAAAAATAACAATTTTTTTAATTTAATCGGAGCAACTTACGCAAAACGAATATAGACAGAAAAAAACTTATTAAATAGATTAAATTTTTTTAGCGTACCTACAATATATTAAAATATTTGTCATATCCCCATAACTCACATCGCATAACTTCGTACCATATTCATGTCATATCGTATAACCGTTAAGAGAGGTAGCTTCGGGGCTACTACGAAATTCTTAAATCGAAGTTCACATCGTACCGTCCTTCTTACTCTCGCATCAAATAATTAAGCGTCAGCGGGACGGCAAGATACGAAGTTCTAACTTTCCAATTCATAGTATAGGTTGGTTGGTTGGAGTGGCTGGTTGTTGGCTTCGTTGTAAAGGTAGCCTGGAAGAGATCGCTTTGCAGCGATAAGCCCGCCTATTGTTTATCTTGGAAAATCTCTATACACCTATGTTTTCTGTACTGCTTATGTATTGGTGTGCAATAAAGAGTTATTGTATTGTACATATATTGTCTACCTGCGAAGCCTCCTGGTAGGCGATCCGTCGCGGCGTCTCCCCGAGCGGCACGGTCCTGATGTGCAGCTTCTGTATCTCGTCTATGGTGCCGATGGTGACCGTGCTGTCCGTCGCTAGCGCCAGACTGGTCACACACACTTTATATCACACGCGACATAGGGTCAATCACCTTTTTAGTGTTGCTATTCTGCCCCGTAACTCAGGAGACATCAGTGATTCAGTGGTTCTTAGAATTTTTTGCAATGTATGTAGGATCGTGTGAAGGAAAACAAACTTTTCGAATTAAAGTAAGAAAAAGTTCATTAAAAATTAAACTACTGAATACGTATTTAAAAGCAAAGAACAGAAAACACCACTAGCGCATAGGCTCACCCGATCGTAACTCCCACTCTCCAACTCACTCGCTTGTCCCATTCACTCCACAATAAGTCTTCAGTCATTCGGTCGCTCGTTTACATCAAATCATTCAAACAGTAACCACCTTCATTCCCACATGTATACAGATCAATTCACGAGAGCTGGCACGAATGGATTGAACGAAAGTTATGTCACTTTCATATTTGTGTGAAGTGTATTCATTTAGAAAACACAAAGATACTTCCATTCACTCATTCAATCAATTTGTGCCAGCTCTTGTAAATCGACCTGTACTAATAGCATGCTTAAGAGATGAGGCATGAAGGAATTGCCTTTATACTGCCACAACTCATTACTTTTAGTCGATTTGTATTGTACCCCATAAATCATACTTTTAATAAGTGACCCAGGAGACGTTACCATGGCAACAAGCTACATAAAGTTGATTGACCCTTACAAGGGTTTAAACAAGTATAAAACAATTAGAAAACTTTAATATTATATTTTCGAACTGGGAATATTGAAATAAAAATACAACTTTGCTCATCTACGTAGTACTGGATTGACCTCTTAACTATTATTGTCAATACGGTATTTTGACTATTTTGTATTGTTTTATAAATGAAAACTACACAATGCCTGTTATCAAATAGAGAAACAATTTTTAAGCTGCCTTTATAAATAACAAAGTTATAAAGGTTTGAAATTCAAGATTAGACAGAGACAGACATACTGGCATGTGACGTCACACGCTAGTAGCGCCATACTTGCTGCATAGAGAAAAGCGTTTGAGAAAGACATGAATATAGATTTTTCAAAAAATCACTATAAATCCAATTTTCAACCGATTTAAGTTTTCTCTTCGCTAAACACTGTCTGTACATCTATATTTTCGTAATAATATTAAGATATAGCAAATTCAGGAGTTGTCAAATACCGTATTAGACCACCAGAAGGGGATCATAATTTCCTTGCAAGATTTGAAGCAAAGAAACAAATATGAGGTGAAGCTAAATAAAAGTCTGTAAGCATATCTTGCTGAGTTCGCACCCGGGTTCTTTTCAACAGAGATTTTTCCGAACCGGCGGTACATATTTCGATATTCTTAAGTACATATTATAACCTAAATGAAATAACTTAAAGCTTCTTCGACTAACCTGTCGGGGTAAGCGGCCGCGTTCAAAGAGCACATGTGCGTGACTTCTTTCAGGTTCACGTTGGAGAACACCAGCTTGTGATTGGACGAGAAGATCACGGTCGGCCGGTCCGAGCACGCGAATATGTTCGTAGTCGACAACGACCTGTGGAAAACATATCTCTGAGAAGCGATCAAACGTTTCGGTTTCACCACTACATTTATTTTTTTAACACAGTAACACTCGTACAGTCAAAACTGTTTAATAGCGACACCAGTTAGAACGACATATCGGACGTGAGAACCAATAAAATTCCCAACACGACACGATCTTATACCAAAATAACACTCCGCGTCAAGAAATGTGACAAAACAAAACGTTTAGTGTTTTTCGAATGCAACTCACCTGAAACTTCTGAGCACAGTGGGCTGGGTGCCAAGCGTAACCTTCTTCCGGTTGGTAAGGACCCCAGTCTCGGGGTCCACTGTGAAGTAGAACATGGATCCATCCCCCAGGGCGCACAGTAAATAACACACCCCCTCCAGGGTACAGATGAGAAGGGAACGGGGGATTATCTCTGGGGACAAATTAGGGCGATGAAGAAGTTTTACTTATGTCATGGATAAATAATACCGAGTGTGGCCTATACTTTTATTTTTTTATTGTTTCTTATTTCTATTGCACTTTGAATTTTATACGAAGAAGCAATGTAAAGCAAAATGTTGTTTCTAAAGTGACAGACGTCGTCAATGGGGTTCGAGGATGGCGTACATTGATAACATTATTTAATTTGTATGAAAAAGGGAAAATCTAAAAACTCACTTATTTTTAAAAGTTGCTGAACTAATGTCGTTCAGTTTGACTAGTACGGTACGATCCATATCTTAATTATTGATTTGACAGTTGATTTGTCTGTACGATCGATCGATCTGATGAAAATCGTAACGATGGATCGTAAAGAGCCATACACTGTCGATTCATCGTTACGATATTCATGATTGCATGGTATTTTGTTGCGATCTCCGACATCGTCTTCGATGAAGTCAAATCTTGATATACACTATCGATTCGTCGTTTCGATCGGTCTGAAGCGACGGATCGTACAAATCGTACCGTGTATTGCAATTTCCGTTACAATGAACGATATTACAAGTAAAATCGTAGTCTCAATGTGCTGATTAATTAGAGCATTCACTGATATATAGCAGAAAATCGAGCATTCGCCGTTTTTAAATTTGTCAAACTGAACAGCGAACCCAAGGATAGAGCCAAACATCGCTACGAATATTTGGGTCAATCAACTTTTTAGTGTTGTTAATCTGTCCCCGTAACCCAGGAGACATCAGTGATACACTTGCTTAGAAAAATGATTGCAATTTATACTAAAAGCATGATTAGGAGACGAGCCATGAAGGAATTGCCTTAAAACTGTCACAAATGCTAACTTTCAGTTTAAGAAGTGACCCAGGAGACGTTACCATGCAACCAGATACACTAAAAAGTTGATTGACCTATTTACACCACCATTTTAGGGAACGCTCTAGTAAATGCACGTCAAAAATTTTGCCGTATACCCTCTACAAAAGCCTGTATCAATAAATACCTCCGGAAAGTTTCTCAGTGTGCAACGGCCTCAGGTCTGGTAGCCGGAGCACCCTCACAGAGATGTCGGTCCATAGTCCCACGCCCAGGAGCGCCTCGTCCCCGCCGGGGCCCAGGTCCAAGCACGCCACCTCTTCGTCCATGCAGACCTCGCTGTAACAAATACATTAACTAAATACAATGACAATGTATTTATTTACTGATGAAATACAGTTTTGTTCCTTCAGACAATTATTCTAAAGTCATCTGTGCGCTGGCTGAAATATGCGCAACTGGAGGTCTATGGGGGAGGCCTATGTCCAACAGTAGACGTCCGATGGGGCCTCATTTTTCTGGTCACATTTTTTACGAACTTGCTGTAGATTTTGTTTTTTTATTCGATTATTTCTTGAAGTTCCTGTATTTCTACCAGATAACTAAAAAACTGTATCAGAATATCCGGCCACTTTTACAGAACAGTATCCACAAAAATGAGACGGTTGATAATATGATGACGATTATGAAAGTCATTATGATAGGTCAACAGTGCCACTAAAATTCCGGGCTCTGGTCATCACGGCGACGGGACCTGGAGTCGCCCGCAGGGGAGGACTTGTGGGTCACGTTTGTCCATGACAGTGTCACTTTCTATCTGTGCGTAATTTATATTCCTCCAAGTGTCATTGATGAAGTGTACATGCGTTGGTTTCAATCTTTGGAAACAGTAATTAACTCTCTTAATGGGGTAGTTGTGGTTACTGGAGATTTAAATTTGAACCCATTGTATAAGTCCCATAGCCTTTTAAGTTACTATTGTTATTTTTTGACTGTATGTGGCTTGTGTGAGAAGAATGAAGTGAGGAATGCCTATGACGGAAAATTGGATGTGGTTTTGGTATCAGACCGTATCAAGGATGTTAGGGTTGTGGAGATTGACGGTGGTGGGCTTGTCCTCCATAGAGACGTTTACCATCCGCCATTAGAGATATCAATCCCAATCAGTAGCGGTGTGAAACGATCACCTGCCGGTTCAGTGGACCCTAGCAATGTTGATATGCGAAAGGATTGGAATTTTGCAAAAGGTGACTTTGAGCTTCTATACACATTGTTCTCGGAAGTGTGTTGGGATGATGTTCTTCAGTCTCAAGATGTTGAGGTAGCAGTAGACATTTTGTATTCGACTATTTATAGAATATTTGATATTTGTATACCTAAAAAGGTTCGTCCTAAGATCCCTACTAGACGCTATCCAGTTTGGTTTGACGCTGACTTAATTAAAGCGGTAAAAGCGAAAGCTGTACTTCACAAAAAATGGAAAGCGTCCAAGAACATGGATATTTATGAGGAGTTCAGTAAGCTTAGGAGACACGTTAAGGAACGGATCTCTTCCGCGTATGACAATTACATTGTTCATGTCCAGTCTAAGGTAAAGAGTGATCCACGTAGTTTTTGGCAACACGTAAACAACCTCAGATCTAGAGGTGGTTTTACTGATCAGGTCACGTTTGATGGGGAACAGTTCACGGGGCAAGACGCTGCTTTTGCTTTTGCCAGTTTTTTTTCTAGCGTGTTTTTACCGGATGTTCCACGCCTCGATGGAAATGATACTAGCAACAGAGGCCGAGGATGTTATGCTAACCTTGTAAATATTTCTAACATAAGTAAAACAGATGTTGGGGCAGCCATTAAGCGTCTTAAACCTAATAGTTCGTTGGGACCGGACTGTTTGCCGGCGTACATTATTAAGGGGTGTGCTGATCATTTGAAGGCACCTCTGGTTCACATTTTCAACTTGTCCCTCTGCACTGGAACGTACCCGCACCAGTGGAAAGTCACCAGAGTAAAGCCAATTCCGAAGTCTGGTGACGCATCGGAGGTGGAGAATAGTAGGCCTATCGCAATTCTTTCTACTCTCGCGAAATTATTCGAGTCCATCCTTCACCGTATAATTTCCCCACAGATTAAACCATTTCTAAGTGATTCCCAGCATGGTTTTAGGGCTAATCGCTCAGTGAGTTCTAATCTCTTAATATTGGTGGATACTATCTCGGAGCAACTGGACCGGGGGCTCAGGTGGATGTCCTATACTTTGACTTCAAAAAGGCTTTCGATCGAGTAGATAACGACGTATTACTGACTAAGCTTGACGATATAGGTTTTTCCCCTAAGCTGATCAAACTTTTTGCTAGTTATTTACGCGACCGAAGGCAGTATGTTCGGCATGGAATATTCATTTCATCTCCGTATCATACTCGATCAGGAGTTAGCCAGGGCTCGATTCTGGGTCCTCTCCTGTTTGGAATCATGATTAATGATCTGGAATCATCGGTAAGATTTGCGAAGTGTCTTCTATATGCAGACGATCTTAAGTTGGTGTACAGGGTTGGGCACGAACGGGACTGTCATGATCTGCAGGAGGATATCTCGTCAGTGTATCGTTGGAGTATTAAAAATAAGCTGGAATTCAATGATGCTAAATGCCAGGTGTGTACTTTCAGTCGCTCTAGCACTCCGATACATAACGAATATATGCTTGGTTCAGTGGGTATAGAGAGGGTCTTCTCCGTCAAGGATCTTGGTGTTGTCTTTGACACGCGTCTCACTTTCCATGAACACATCAGGACACTTGCTACTGACTGCTTTCGAAGACTGGGCTTTGTTATCCGCAACGTCAAGGGTTTCCGTGATGTTAATACTATTAAACTAGTGTATACCGCTTTAGTCAGAAGCAAGCTTGAATCGTCGTCTATTGTATGGAGCCCTTATGAGTCCACATATGCCCTGCTCTTAGAAAAAGTCCAGAAGGCTTTTCTAAGATTCTTATACAAAAAAAGGTATGGGTATTACCCATTTTTGTATCCAACTCAGTTTTTGTTAGGCGCTCTCGGCTTGAACTCTCTCGAGGTGCGACGCAATCACTCGCTGTTGATGACTACATGTCGCATACTTCGTGGCGAGTCGGACTGCCCTGAGCTAGTCGCTAGACTAGTGCGATTGTTTGTTCCGAACATCCCTCGGATCGAGCTGCGGCCGCGGGCGCGCGCCCTGCTGGCGGTGCCGGCGGCGCGCACCGCGGCGCGCAGAGGCTCGCCGCTCCCCGGGCGCTGGCGCTGCTTAATGCGTTTTTGGTATCCGCGCCGGACCTTGACCTGTTAGCTGGGAGACTGTCGGCAGTGTGCAGTAAATGCTTTAGGTTTTGTGAGGAGATGGATAAAAGGAAATCGAGCGTTATGTGAGCTATGTCTTGTGTTGTTAAATAGTTTTGTAGTTAAATGCTAAATTTAATTTGTTAGTTTTTTTTATTTTTTATTTTTTTTAGTTTTACGACGAATTGGATGTATATCTGTAATGCCGTGTAAATGTTATGAAATAAATAAATAAATCACTGGCCACTGGCCGACTGAGTGTACACTCCAGGGAAGTAGTGTATTGCCTGTGGGACTACTACGAAATTCAAAAATCGAAGTTCGTATCGTTCCGTCCCTCTGACACTTATACTATTTAATATGAGACTGAGAGGGACGGTACGATACAAACTTCGATTTTCTAATTTCGGAGTAGGCCCTATGGTACTCACGCGAGCGTAGTAAGACTGGCCTGTCCCAGCGCCACGAGATAGAGCCGCGGTCCGGCGGCGCACACGCAGCGCGTGTTGCTACACGCCACCACGGACACGCCGCGCGCGCCGCCCACGGCCCACGTGCAAGACAGCGCCCAGCCCTCTTCGGTACGGCCTATCAGCGATATGCCCTCGTCGGTCACCTTAAAACAATAAACGCTGGATCTACTATTTCTTTATTTTTAAGGGTCAATCAACTTTTTAGTGTTGTTATTCTGTCCCGTAACTCAGGAGACATTTGTAATACACTTTGTTACAAAAATGTTTGCAATTTATACTATTAGCACGCTTAGGAGAACACTGAAGGAATTGTCTTAAAACAGTCACAGTTCCTAACTTTTAGTGGATTTGTACCCCATAAAATCATACTTTTTAATAAGTAAAACAGGAGACGATACCGTGGCAAAAGTTCATTGACCCATAATATTTTATCGGGTCTTAAGATTTTGACTTTGACTGTGAAAATATTTTCCAGCAAAAACTAGTGAGTATTTTTATACTTTTGTAGGAAATAATGATTCAGGTAAATTGATCTAACGAGCCAGTGGTTTCTTATGGTTTTTTTATTTTATTTATTAATATTAGCACATCAACACTACACACCCAATACAATATAGTAAAACAGTTTTTGAATATATACTTAATGAGTGAATATATACTTAATTCATTGAGAAAATAGCAACTAACCTGTATAAGTTGATCGTGACACACATTACCAGTGAAGAAAGTCTGTCTGTCTGAAACGAAACCTTTGATTTCTGTCTCCTCCACTTCCTCACCGTTCAAAGTCAACACTCTGAAAGATAAAAGGATTCATTATATTTTTTTAAGCCAATTCCGATTATTACAACACACATCAAAACAGTATTTCTTGCTTGTGTCTATTGTAAGAGATCGTTCTGAAGCGATAAGACCAGGGTTCTCTAATACTGCTTACTACTATGTGTTGGTGTTCAATAGAGTCATTATATTGTATGAGTGTATTTCTATGACTGAGGCACTGACCTCGTCTGACCCACGAAGGCGAGCACCAGCGTGTCATGGTGGGTCCCGCCGGGCGCCAGGGTCAGCGCCCACATGCCCTTGATGCCGGGCAGGTCGATGGACGCCTGCTCCTGGATGCCGATGCCGTTGCGGATGATCCGGAGGGAGCCCATCTTGAACGCGCCTGGACGAACACACATCAATTTTGGTAATGGCACAGATTCGATACTTTGTTAGCCACTCTGTTAAACATATATCAGTGGTGTATGCACAACTCGATTCTCACCGGCTTGCCTAAATTTATCTGCCTAAATCGCTCTTGTTTCATCACAACCAAACTCGTCCAATTTACATACAAAAAAATAATGAATAAAACGCATACAATCGATCCGTGATAATACGAAACGCTTTAACAAATCACAGCGCCGCTGGCGGCACAACCCGGTACTATTCAGTTTCCCCTTTCATTGGTAAGTAAAAGCGCACACGGTCACAATACACTCACACATTCACGTTACCTATCGCGCATCATACCTATGTTGTATCCTCCTGGGGTTCAAAGTGATAATACTAGTGCATATTGTTAGTAATAGAATTTTTATCTTTTGAAACAGGAATAAAGTGTCATTTTCTCTGTACCATTCCAATTAACAAAAAAATAAATTCAACTTTATCTATGAGACATTAAGATTTAAATTTCAATGTAAATTTTTGCTTTTAATAAGTGACCCAGGAGACGTTACCATGACAACAAGCTACACAAAGTTGATTGACCCATTTACGCATATAATAATGTTCAAAAAAAATGCATCAAATACTAATCATAGTTTACGTCTTCACTTACTATCAATCAGGAGTGATTGTGGTCAAACGAAAGCCTATCTTTGTTTAAAAATCCGGCCAAGTGCGAGTCGGACTCGCGCACGGAGGGTTCCGTACCATTATCTATACAACATTAGACATTACAAAAACAAGGCCAAAAAATAAAAAAAGTTTGTTGTATGGGAGCCAGCCTTAAATATTTACTTTATTTTAATTTAACTATTTATTATTAAAGTGATTATACAAGTTAATATTCTGTGAATATTTCAAGCGTCTACCTGTTGCCGTTATTAATATCGAGCAAAAAACGGCATTAAAATCACGTTTGTTGTATGGGAAATATTTATTATATTCCGTTTTTAGTATTTTTTGTTATAGCGGCCACAGTAATACACAATCTGTTTCAGCTGCCTAGCTATTACGGCTCAAGAGAAAGTGCCCTGTGACTGTGACAGACGGACAGACAGACAGCGAAGTCTCAGTAACAGGGTTCCGTTGGCACCCTTCGGGTACGGAACCAAAAAAACAGACACACTAATAATAAATGATCAAAACAATAAACACTAACCCGAGCAAGTAATGAGCTGATTCTGCCCCTGCCGCTCCAGATCGACGACGCACATGTCGACTATCGGCGCGAGACTAGTGAACGTCTCCATGGTCCGCACGTACTGGGCCGCTTCGTCCCTCGCGGCCGACAGACGCACCAAGGCGGAGTCCCCGAGCCGCGACCCCACGAACACCACGCCGTTGTCCAAGTACGTCATGCACTCGGGGATCGGGATGTCGCCTGTAGACAATCACATACTTAAACATTAACGTAGAAAAGTTGTAGCTATATAAACATTTATGCAATTCTAAAACAGAAAACCTGATTTCAACTAAAAAAAAAACCGCATTCAAATCGGTCCACCCGTTTAAGAGCTACGGTGCCACAGACAGACACACACAAATACACATAGGGTTCAAACTTATAACAAAAGGAGTCGATTGGGCTCAATGAGGGCTATCGCGTATGAATTCGCCGCTAGAGGCGCTAGTGTAGCGTGAGGTCTCCAAAATGTCAAAACTCATAGTTTTTGGGTGAGCTGCGCGGGTTTATTTATAATTAGAATAATTTTGTGAATATTTTGCAATATCTGAAATTAATTATGGCAAATATGCGTTCCGGGTCAATGAATGTCTGTGTTTTGAGACAGTTTTGTCTTTCGGAAACCTTTGTCCTCCCTTTTTCCGAACAACACGGGGACTATGGAACACTGTGGCATGCTCGATATTTTTATGGTACGGTTTTATTTTAATCTAAACTTTGCTTTCACGCCCGTAATAACAGACTTTGAAAGCCACAATTAAAAACCTCACGCAACAGTGCGCCATCTAGTGAGACAAAAAACGATAGCCCTCATTAGCAGTCGATCGAGTTCAACTAGCACTACTAGCATTCGATAGGGTTCAACTAGCAATCGATTGGGTTCAATTAGCAGTCGATTTGGGTCAACTAGCAAACAACACGAACCTAACAGTTCCACTTTGAGGTCCTTCACAGCCTGCGTGCCGTCCATCTTCTCTTGCAACTCCAGTAACAACATGAACAGTCGGCCTGCGATGTCGCCCAGCAAGTACCGCAGCCCGCGCCCGTCCACGCGGCAGTAGCAGTTGATCGGGGTCAACTGGCAAACAAGACAAACACACAGTAATAATGGATCAAACAAATTTTTCCTCTTTGTGATTCTGTACCGTTGCCCAAGAGACAACAGTGACAGTGTCTCAAAAACTGGCTACTAATGTGCTTGACGATAGACCATAAAAATAATGGGCTTATAACTACAAATGTCGCTACGACTAAAAAAAAGTAAACCATAGAAAACATTATAGACACTCATGATTTTAAAGAGTTGTCCAGGGGACCGTAACCATGGCAATGAGGTACAAGAAAAAAATTGTTAGACCCTAATACCAAGAGAAGTTTTACTTGGAAGTATAAAGGGGTAAATAAGCAGTACAATGGTCTAGCTAGTTAGTCATATTTATTGTAGGTATATTATTTTTTACCAAGTCCAGCCCCCTACTAAATAACAATGATTTTTAAACCAGGACAATTTGCTTATCGGTCGGGACGCTGGGACACCGTGCTTCAAACCGGGACATGTCCCGGCGTAGCGGAACGTATGGCAACCCTACCATAGACCAGACTTTAATCAACATACCTTTATTTGCGGCGGCGCCACAGCCACATAATTCTGTCCATCGTGGTACACTATAGACTCCTGTCCAATGACAATAGCTCCACCTAAAACAAAAGTTCCATAAAAAATATTCAAGGCAAGCTATAATTATGTATCAGACTTGGTGATTACGGTCCCAAGATTACGTACCAAGTGGGCTGGGCACTGGAATAAGTATAGAAGCCTCTGTCTCCACGTTGTCTTGCTTCCAAACACATTTTGAGAACTCTTTATCCCTCAAAGTTATTTCATGCGTCTGAAATCAACAAAGCATATGAAAATGAATAGATAAGTTTCTTTCTGCCTTTCTAGTGTGGAGTCTAAGGAAGTAAGTACTAATATTTAAAATGGTGGTGATGCTTCGAAACTCGAAGTTCGTGTCGTGCGGTCTCTGACATTTATACTATTTAATACGAGAGCGAGAGGGACGGTACGATACGAACTTCGAGTTTCGTAGTAGCCCTGCAGTATTCATTCATCAAATAAGTGTTTGTTAAAAATATTTTTTAATACAAGCTTTTTTTCTGACTGTACTTTTTGTTGACTGTACTTGCATTGTCATCTAAGCTACATCCGTACCAAATTTCAAGTCAATCGGACCACTGGAAGCGGGTCAAGTTTACCTTCCAAGATTTTACTCAAAAAAACAAATAAATAAATAAACAGGACAAGTTAAAGAAAAGCTTGTAAATTCATTAATCACGCAATTCTTAAAATCAGAGGCATGGGGTCCTCATGCTAAAGTCATGGGAACGACTTTACTGCTTGGTGCTGTTCCTTGCATAGTAATTTTAACAAAATGGCATCAAGAGGTGAAGAATTATAGTAAATAAATTTAAAATACATTACCTTGATATGTCTTCCATTTAGGTCTTGGTGTATTAAAATTAACGTAGGATTTGCGCAACCATGTAGAAACTCAACATCGTAAACATTCAGCTCTTCAAGTCTGTAAAAAAAAGTTATAAAGAATATACTTAGGTCTGCCCAGAGTATTTTGTAGTGCCCTTTGAACGCCTGCCTAACCTGCTAAGTTGATTAGACAGCCAACTTAAATTGTAAAGGCTGTTTTTTCTATTTTTTGGGTTGATCAACTTTTTCTTGTCACTTGTTGCTATAGTTACATTCTCCTGAGTCACTCTTTAAACCGTAAGTTTATAGAGTTAAAATTTTCCAAACATGTTTTTTGTGGTAGTTTTAAGCCCCTTTTATAATTGGTCAACTAATAAGCATGTCAGTCTAATGTGACACATTTTTTCTATTAAACTGTACTAATTTTGTCCCATCGCTGACGGGACAGAATAACAAGAAATAGTTGATCCACCCTTTATATTAAATTTTGTACAATATGATTACAAAACAATATTTAACACTTCCAGAAACTTCCTGCTGGCCATACCTTCCACCAGACACTAATGGATCCCAAAAAAAAAAAAAAGTTTTGTAACATTCATTCTCATATAAGTTACTTAGTAAAATGTCCCCCCAGACACAAAAATACAGTCAGCCGTAAGTATCATCTTTGCAAGCTCATACTCATTATAAATTAAGTTACATACCTTAAACTAGCTGCTTTCAATTCTGTGGAATCTTTATCCAGTGGTATAATCTTGAACAATCCATCATACAATCTTAGACCAATCACCCTTGCCTGAGGGTCTATTACAGCCAGGATACCATTCTCCGAGGGCTTCCCAATACGATCTGCGACATTGCCATGAGCTCTGGTCACAACTTCCAGTTCACCATTGGCACCGGTTCTCCATTCCAATATCATAGCATTGTAACGTACTGTGAGGATGAATACTAAGTCTTTTTTTTCATACTGAAAGGGTAAAAAATATTTTTTTTAAAGAATCAATAAAAACTTTTTTAGTTTCTTTAGTTTTTTATTTTTTATGAAAGAGAGGTAAATGAGCAAGCGAGTCCTCGAAATGATCACCACTGCCCATGAGTACCAACTACTCAAGGAGTCATTGGTCCATTGCTGGCATTTAAAAAAAATATAAATAAGCTCTTTTGAAAGCTCTGATATTGTAGTTGTCTGGAAACATCTTGCGGGGACTAAATAAAATAGAAATGGTGTGGCATCAGATATGGGCAAGCCGGTGGGAATAGGGTTCTATGGACGCTTCGCCACTGATAGATTGCCAGAACTTAGAACATAGTGGAATAAACCTGAAGCCACATTTAGAGTCCCAGCATAGTCATATCAAATATGGCAAATCCGTAGCCCTTCCTCTTAGGAGCAACGTGACTTGGCGGCTGCTGCAACACGCACACTAATACAAGATGTGAGTTATCCGAGTGCAAAATCCCAGCATACTATGACAAGGGTGTCTAAAACAGCATTCATGATTGTATGAAACACTCATTGCCAAAACAATATTATTATTCTCTTTGAGAGTACTATTAGCTTCAATCACATACACAATGCTTCTTATAATTATAAAACAGTACTACGAGTAACTGACTGGCTGACAACTAGTGCAACTAAACCCACTAAACCCAAACCAAACTAACCAAACGCTGACCAAAGCCTAAGCCACTGGAAGTAACAAGCTTGATGTAAAAATAAATAAATAAATATCATGGGACAATTGATACCAACTGTATGTGTGAATTGAATGAGGCATTCATTCATAGCATCATATTGAAGCACTAAGAAGAGATTTTTAGATTTTTTTTTATTCTTCCCAGGGAGTGAAACCACATGCATAAGTTTTAAATAATATTAGTACAGTAACTTAATGATAGCTACTCACTGGTGGTCTGAACAGCTTCATTTTTGCAACCCTCCCGTACAGCCCAACCTCCTTCATGGGGCGAAGACCTTCAGGTGTCACCAGATACATCTCTAGTCGCGACACCTTTGCGACCAAGAGGTTCAAGTCAGTGGGGGACGTGAAATTCCCTGAAAAACCAGTTAATCGTTAGCAGCAACTCTTAATTGGGATTCAGAAGCAAATTACATAGTACACTACATTTAAATTACATTGTAAAATACATGAATTTAATCGAATTGCGCAATTGTACGAAGAAGGTACGATAACTATTCGTTCATGTGTTGACATTTCAGAATCGCATGCCAAAGAATATACAACTAAATATGCGTCATAAACTGATTAATGTGAGCACTAGCATTGTCATCAAGCTTTAAGTAAAATATTATCTGCTTTAAAAGAGTTTTAGCACCTAAAATAGACTGAAATATATAACATAAGAGCATAACCTCAACAGTATTCGAGCATAATTATTGCTTAAATTTACCTGTAATACATGCCGTCACAGCCGTAGGCTTTTGCGCCGTTACGATGTAATGGTATGCCATGATTATTTCTTGCAAATATACCTCATAAAACTAAATTATTTTATATTTTCTCATAACACAAGACCTAAACAATCCGCCGCAAACAGGGTTACCAACTCCATTTTTTTTACCCCTAGAGCTTAAATTAAAACCCCCTAAAACTAAACATTTTTTGGAAAAAACCCCTATGTATAAAATAAAACAAATTATGTCTCAATTTCTTTAATGTTTTAAGTTATACATTATTTAGGATCAGTTAACTTTATTAACGGGTTTAAATTGTAAAACTAGTGTAATAACTTGATCAGTTTCATTTTGCCAACACAACACTCAGTCACTCAACCATTGACTTATACACCTATGAACTGGAAATACCTACAAAATACGCGTGCACATAAAATGGCGCTCAAGGGTTGTGATCGATTTCGAAACCAAAGTATTTGATCATCATCATCATCATCATCCCAGCCTATATACGTCCCACTGCTGGGCACAAGAACAAGAGGGCTTGATAGTTCCCACGCAGTGCGGATTGGGAACTTCACACACACCATTGAATTGCTTCGCAGGTTTGTGCAGGTTTCCTCACGATGTTTTCCTTCACCGCATAGCTCGCCGTGGTGGCCTAGTGGTTTGACCTATCGCCTCTCAAGCAGAGGGTCGTGGGTTCAAACCCCGGCTCGTACCTCTGAGTTTTTCGAAATTCATGTGCGGAATTACATTTGAAAGTATTTGATATCGATATTCAAATGATTAGCGGCTAATACTTTGAGCAGCAATGGTATGGCATCAATATTTTGTGTTTCTTTTGGGGAAAATCAGTTTGAAATTCACTTTGTTTTTAATTACTTTGACTGCATATAGGTACAAGGAGATTGGTAATATAACATTCGTTTGGAAATCCAGTGCCGATTTTAGCACTTCCAGCGCCATGGGCAAGATTTCCACGGCGCCCCGAACTTTCGGGAATTTTCTAGAAGGTATAGGCTTCAGGCGCCCCTTTAAGTCCAGCGCCCTGGGCGGTCGCCCCACCGCGCCCTACCCTAACGCCGCTGCTGTGGAAATCATAAAGGGTAGAGGTATCTCGAAATCAGTAGTTACTGAAATATTGATGATAAGGAAAAAATTAAATATGTGCGACTATTTATTGGAAAAAAAATTGAGGTTTATTAGTTACTTTGCAATATCTATTAACAGGAGGTTAGAAAAATAACAGCCAATTAATTATTTTTTAGTATGGCCCCAATTATCACAAGAAAAAAATTGATTGCGAGTGAAAAGCACCTGCCAAAAATGTATATATGTTAAAAAAATCCTGTATGATAATTTAAACCACATTAAGGCTACTAATAACTAATACGATACTACAAGTGGAAACACGTAACCGAACGTGCAAAAGAAAGCTAGGCTTGTTTCAGAGACTTGCAAGAATTAAGTAGCACGTGATTACCTTGTGCTGACTTAATTAAGCAACAACAACATTTTAAAATAGCCATTTTCAGTTTAGTCATCCATCCCATCATTTCAAGTCTAAATTCCAAATTTAATTTATGGTACCTCGACGACGGGTCCCTTGACAGGGATGCATCAACGGTTTTACAGGACCTACAGTTCATTATATATTTCCGTTCATTCAAGTTCATCTCTCACACTTTTAGGCTAACCTATTTTCGACGAGTCAATCAACCCGGTCATTGACTATAAATTAAATTTATCACAGAACACATCTGACCTGCTTTTTAAAATAAACCCACACACATATAGCGCTCTTTATTATCCGTTTCTGTCTTTTCCCCCAAAATTTATGTATTTACTCCGCAGCTGCCCCTTATGGAAATTCCCCTCCATTTTATCACACATCGACAATTCTCTGCAGTCAAAATTATCCAAAATTCTAAATATTCATTTTGACAGTATCTCATGGATCCAAGCGGTTCTCCCGATAAGATTTGGGGGGCTGTGTGTTCGCTCCTCGTCCAGTTTGGTATTACCGGCTTTCCTGTCCTCTGTTTATGGTTCACTACCTCTCGTCAGTTCCATTTTAAACGTTTCACAGTTACTCAACGATGAGTTAGCGTGCTTGAAGGAGGCCAGAGAAGCTTGGTGTGTTTCATGTCCTGGTGCAAACATCCCAGTTCTACGACATATTCAGAAGAATCGGGACTCCCCTCGCCTAAAAGCAACCCATGCTTCTCTGTTAGAAAATAGCCCGGACGACTCTGAACGTGCCCGTCTCCTGGCGGTATCAGCCCCGGAGTCAGGCCATTGGCTCAACGCCCTCCCTTCCCGTCAGTTATGTATGGTTCTGGATCCAAGCACCTTGAGGATAGCAATATCCTTAATGCTTGGTTGCAGAATATGTATCTCCCACACATGTACCCTTCTCTTTTAAAGGACTATGAGTTTGCGGCGCTCGCAGTGGAGACAATGGGTCCCTGGTCGGCTGACATGAGGGCCTTCATGGGGGCCTTGTCGTCCCGGCTGATAGAGACCTCAGGAGACCACAGAGCTGGCGCTTACCTCTCCCAGCGAATATCTCTGACTGTACAGAGAGGTAATTCCACCAGTGTGCTGGGGTCTATGCCGCAGGAGGGCCTCTTAGATGGTGTTTTCTATTTATAGTTAGGTATATTTATGTAGTGTTTAGTTTTTATTTATTTTGCTTCCTATCATATTGTTGTATCTTATGTTGTGTTTTTAAGTATGTGTCTATTCATTTAAATAAATATGGTAGTTAGTTTATAATAACCTCCTGGGGTTCAAAGTGATAATACTAGTACATTTTGTTAGCAATAGAAATTATATCTTTTGAAAAAGGAATAAAGTGTCATTACCTCTGTATCATTCAAATTTACAAAAAAAAAACAACTTTATTTATGAGACATTAAGTTTTAATTTCGATGTCACATTTTGTTGCATGGTGGGCCGCAGGAGGTTAACATGTCTTGAATGAAAAAGATGTAACGAATATTCGCATTCGCATTCGCAAAATTTCTGCGAATGTTTTGCGAATATGAATATCAGAAAAAATACAATTATTAGATAATAGTAGGTTAGTAAAATCAAAATCTCTTCACGAAAATAATACAAGATTTTTTTTAAATTTACATTATTCATCAATCTGATAACGTCTAAAGTTCTGTTGAACTGCGACTCTTCATAATGCAACAAACAGATGTCTAGTTTTTATGCCGTGGATTTATTATCTGCGCCTATGGGGTCGAACTACTTCAGCCGTTATACATAATTTTTAGGGAATCTGTAAAATTAGAACAACCATTAGTCAAAAACCTTGGACGAAATGTAAAGTTATTTCAGTTCTAGTTATGTTGATATTCAGCACAACACTAAATAAGATTGTCAATTTTACCAAATTAAATGGAACCAAAAATACAATGTTAAATGATGAAAGATCTGCATATCTTTGATGGAAATGATAAAAGCTTAAGAAAATTAATTATCATTATGTAAATATTACCATGAAATGGCACTATTTGATGGAATAACGGCAACTAACCTATGAAGAGTCAAAAACGGTTGATTTCTCGTTTTCCGAGAAGAACACTGTTCCATGGAACAAAAGGCATATTGCGTTTGCATCACTTGATGTCCACAACACGAAACCAAATTTAAAAGTATTTTTATAACACTAAAAATCACCAAAAACTCCGTAGTATTAGTTTACTTGATAGCTCACGTACCACAAAGCCTCTGGCGCATAAGATGGCGGATGGCACGATGAAACGTCAATTGCTCGTAATGACAAACCATTGGCGAGTATAGAATAAATTAATGTCATGCCGTCTTTGTTTTTATATTATGCCAACACACCTTAGAAAGAAAGAGATACTTAATACGTGTTTTTTTTATTTCTATATCGATTTTACACATATGAAATGAATGGGGCCTCTGCATGTGTTTACTTGCTCTGAGCACTCAACAGCCACGCCACACACCCAAAAATCAAAATATAGCGTGAAAGCCGCAAAAAAATATTCAACCGCTTTAAAAATTACGTAAAGTAACGTAAATCGGAACGTTCGGTCGAGTATTTCTTTCTCAGTCGCACTTACGAATTTGAGCAATAGAGAGTGGGTTACTGCGGTATCGAAAACGTTCCATTTTCACAGTAATAATTTTAGTTTCCAATATCACACAAATATATGGTATGGAAAAATCCCTAAATATACCCCTAAAAATATTAAGCCCCTAAAAATCCCATGCTCTTTAATTACCCCCTAAATTTAGGGGTAAAACCCCTAAGCTGTTACCCCTGGCCGCAAATCCGCCATCCGCCACCATAGATTACAAACAAACAATCTGTCGTCCAAATAGTGTTGCAAGTTACAAACTATGACTCGGAAGAAATTGAAATCGAGTCGATTATCGATTAAATTGCGTTTTTTGACAAGTACCAAAGTCTAAAGAACTTCCATTACATTTTCTTACACTGTGGTTCTACTATATTTTGTGTACTTCACCTTTATTTCGTTATTTTTCATCTGATATTTCCATTGCAAGTATAAATAGGAGTATTATTTCCTGGGAACCAGCACGGAATTCTTATTATAGAATCTAGTTATAATTATAAAGCTATAAGTATGTCACTCACTAACATACTTACATCACTATAAATTTATTGCCATTTAAATTTAAAAGTTGTCATTTTCAGATAAAGCTGGACGTCGAAGTGTAATAACTTCAAATTGTTCATTGTTCAGTTGTGCCCGTAAATATCCCTACCATACCAACTTATCATATGTTAATTCAGACTACCTACATCAATAATGCCTAGCTTTGTCTTTTTACCTGACTGCTCTTAACTAGAAAAAGTTGATAAAAGTTTAACTAAAATATTATTTCAATGTTACCATTTGCTACTAGAGGTATGAAAATTCAAACTGGTACAGTCACCAGCACCAATATCTGACACAACAAGCGTGCATAAATATCTGATACGACTCTATTTCTCGGGCCGGAAGGACGTGTCAGATATTTTTGCACGCTCAACTGTGGCAGATATTAATGCTGGTGACTGTACCATCAATGGAACGTGGTAATAGCAAGTTAATAGAGACAACTTTTTCTTCATTGTCTGAATCTAGTCCAGTAGTTGAATTGAAATTTCAGTTTTTTTCTAAATTGATGAATTCCCAAAATTGGTTTTCATGACTTGCTTGGTACCATTTGGTACTTAAGATATTGGGATTTTACATACGTAAATCTCGATCCCGCGGGAATATCGGGACAAAAAGTAGCCTATCTGTTATTCCAGAGATCCAGTATTTGCAGACCAAATTTCATTAAAATCTGTCCAGCTATTAAATGAGAAACAGTAACGCATCCACAAACACGGTCATAAAATCTCGCTTTTTTTATAAGTAGGATAGAGAGATACATTACATACGTCACTCAAATCAAAACAGTATTTTATAAATTGTAAATATTTATTAATCATTACAGGTTCAATAAAATTCAACTTTATTCTAAACTTATTTATACTTCTCTTGTACTTAATATTTACAAATTGATCTTGCTAGATATAGCTGATTAAGAAATATGTATACATAAAAAATCAGTCTTGGCGGGTTTCTTGCTTGCTTGGCGGCACGCTTTGCAACATTATTTGGGTGAATAATGTTAATTTTTCTGGAACAAAAACAGGATAATTTATTGTATCAGGCGTACCTTTGCGGGGATCTATATCAATGAAGCAAAAACAATGAGGGTTTTCACAGAGGCGAAATATCGCTAGATGGCGTTAGTATCGTGAGGTTGACGTTTGACGTTTGACATTTACTTGTTATTATTATCGATTGGTTCATTTAGTTATTTAACCAATGAATCATCGATAGTATCGATGGAGCTATACTTTTAAGAATTGAATTGAATATTTAACCAATCACGAGCAAACGTCAAACGGACCTCACGTCACGATATTAACGCCATCTAGCGATGTTTCGCCTCTGTTTAAACCCTCATTACTTTGCTTACCCGCCACCTTACGATAGCTATGTCTATATAGAACAAACACGAGGCGGTATTGTCTAACGCACTGACGTTTACAATCGCATTCGCCATCTCTTTCTACCCTCGTCTTATACCGTGTGACAGAAAGAGGTGAAAACGATTGTGATTCCAAGTGTGTCAGACAATAAGGCATCTGGTAGCATGGTGAACGGTTGTGTTGTTCTGAAGATGAGCTTTGGTTGAGTTCGACACGCGTCAGTGTTGTGTAGTGGTGAAAATAATTGGGATTGGATGATTTGTGTGTTCTTACAATATGGAGGTGGAGGAGCGGCATCAACACACATTTGTTGCATGACTTGCATGGACGTATAGGTAGTGCCACGAGAGTTGAAGTGAATGATGAAACAGCACAGATACGTGAAGAAATGATTGCATAAAAGGAAAATTAGTGAATGTCGAAATCCCACTGTCATCACATGACATGTTCTTTTGTGCGTAACCTTAACTCTGGTGGCACTCCCTATAGCTTTCGTAAGGTTGCGGGTTAGCCTAATTGTTAAACAGGACTATCATGTATATCATTCAACATAATCATGTAAGTAGAGGTTTAAAGTTGTCAAAGCTAAGCGTACCTAATGTCTAAAGCCGAGCTAAGACTTGCAAGAAAAATCGTGCAAGTTACATTACATTGCGAGGCCGTTAAGCCAACGAGTTTGTAGTGGTCAATCGAGCGCCGCAATGAAATGCAACTTGCACGATTTTTCTTGCAAGTTTAAACTCGGCTTAACGCGCGGGCGCTCGCGTGCGCATTCGGTATATCTTTCTACTCTCCTTCTACACCGTGTAACAGAAAGAAGTAGATCACTAGTGTCTTGGGTTTAATTTCATTTGACCTGCTAAATATTCCCTTAAAACAGAGGTTCCCACCTTTTATGGACAACCCCCTTTATATGAAATTAATTTCAACGCCCCCCTTTACATAATATTTAATATACTAATGTATATCCGTCTATTATCTATTTATTCATAAATTCGAATTTTAGCGGATCCATACCGCCCCCACGAAAAGCTCCACTGTCCACTAGGGGGCAGTGCTGTTAACTTATGCCACGAAATTAACGGAAATCAAAAATAACACTATGTATATCGGCTGTCGAATGCGTCTCAAATCTCTTACGTTAAAACTATAGTTTAGCTAATGAAAGTTGAACCCAGCTATTATTTGAGTGGCAACATTATTGAAATGTTATGCATAGACGACCAGATGGCCTAGTGGTTAGAGAACCTGACTACGAAGCTTGAGGTCCCGGGTTCGATTCCCGTGTCGGGGCAGATATTTGTATGAAAAATACGAATGTTTGTTCTCGGGTCTTGGGTGTTTACTATGTATTTAAGTATGTATCTATCTATATAATTATATTTATCCGTTGCTTAGTACCCATAACACAAGCTTTGCTAAGCTTACTTTGGGACTAGGTCAATTGGTGTGAATTGTCCCGTGATATTTATTTATTTATTTATTTATGGGCAAACATACCAAAGAGTATAAGAAAACAGACACTCTGCTTGTACTGTTATCTATTCTGTGACTGGTTAAGTACCTTCGTGTGTTAAAATAGAGTTTTTGAGAAATTTACTGTTTAAACATGTGCGAAACAATCAAAAGTGGTGTGCGTGTGCCACAGATTATTTTAACCATGATAAGCAAATTCAAACAAAAACAATCAAAGAGGGAAGCCTTGTTCAAACAGAAAAAAAGAGAGTTTAGATGCAGTGACCGAATTTGTAGGTTTAGAAGGCAGGGCAAAATATTTTGATACTAATATCCCGATCAGAACTGGTCAAACCAACTGTGGTTCTTAAGATTCACTTTTTCTCAAAAATATTCGTACTAACCTTTTTATGTTCAACATATTATCGTTTTAAATAGTTACTTATTTTCCAATAGGCATGCGATAGACAGAAGCATAAAGTAGGCACGATTTTTATGCCTAATCGTCACTTTTGTACGGCAGAGAACCTTCAGTACTTGTACTATTACTTATTCTATGGCATATATATCTGCATTTTTTTTTAATTTGCCGCGATTTTGCAGTTTCATCTTTCATTAGCCAGATTATATTTTCGTAGCCATTCAATACTTACTTAAAATAGCAGTCGGCGTTTTCTTATAATACACAAAAACTGTGTAAACAATAAATCCAATTAGTATAAAACCAATGGCCATCAAGTATTTGACAGATGGGTCGTGCGCGATTGGCAACACTGAGAGGAATATCGCCACTAGCAACACGAAGCACGGCAGTATGGTTGGCACTCTGTACGGCCTAGCCTTGTTCGGTTGCGTTTTGCGCAAAACCAGTAATGCCACCATCGCGAGTCCGTAGAAGAACCATAAGAACCAACTGGCGAACTCGATGAGCGTTTCGATATTTCCAACGATAATAAATATCGACGTCAGTATAGCCTGTGAAAAAATAATAAAGAATTAAGCTCCGTAAAGAACTGCACTATTAAGACGAGCAGTGGCGTAGCTAGGTAACCTAGGGCCCTGGGGCAAATAAAAAAATGGGGCCCACTGCTATCAAAACTGGTAAGGTTTTTTGAAGTAAAATCATTATATATACAAATACTTTAAAAATGCTAAGCAACTTTATCATCAGCTATAAAGCAGAATTTCGAGGGCCCCCTGAGCTTGAGGGCCCCGGGGCACTGCCCCGCCTAGCCCCTTGGTAGCTACGCCACTGAAGACGAGACACCGGAAAAAAAAACACAAACTTTGTCATTGATAATATTAGTAGCTTAAATTACTTGTAAGTATATCTCAATAATTTATGGTGTAGACAATTTCAACCCTAATAGTAATAATGTTTGTTGTTTGTTATGGGACCATAGCCCATTACTTTAACAAAGATTTCTATGACAAATTAATCGGCTTTAGTATTTTGAAGTCCGTTTGTCAACTTTGACATATTATATTTGTGTCATGTTTGACATTGGCTTAATATTTTAAACTAGATGAGCCAATCGCAAGCGGGACTGTAACGTCAAACGAACATCTCTACACTAACGCCATCTCATCTAGCGACCTTCCTGTCAGAAGATCCTCGATGAACTGACCTGAAATGCAACCGCAGGAGCCGGAGTCAATCTCTTCATATTGACATAAGAAAACACTTCCAGCATGTGGCCTCCCTTA
The DNA here is from genome assembly GCF_025370935.1 of Choristoneura fumiferana. NCBI lineage: Eukaryota > Metazoa > Arthropoda > Insecta > Lepidoptera > Tortricidae > Choristoneura > Choristoneura fumiferana. Next base: position 15,398,421 of record NC_133482.1, read on the forward strand.
GCTGCCGTATAACATACTCTAAAAAACACACGAAATCGATTAATAATCAAGAAAATCAAGACAAAACAAAAACCAATTTGTATAGGAAAAAATCAAAAGGAATCAATCAATCTGGTTTTTACTACTAGAAGTTTTTACTCTCCGTAAACTACCAGACCAGAGCTGGTTATCGTGCAGGAAAAAATCCTTCCCATTAAAAAACTAGTTATCGGGAAGAATTTTTTTCTTCTTGGCTGCTGGTTAGCTAACTTGGTTATCTGTGAGGAACAGACTTTAACCGCGCGTTTGTGTACCGAGCCGGCGTAAGTAATTATATATATTGAGGACGCTGCCGAGACGGAATACTACTCCTTTTTTATACTGTGCTCTGGGCCGGTTTTCATTTATTTTAATTCAGATGCCAATTATTCAAAAAAAATTCTCACCTGGTAACACCGAACTGCACGCTCATAGCGCATCCGAACGTAGCAATAGCCACGCCCAATGGAATTAAAAAGCTAGCTGAACCCAGGACGCGCACGCCAAATGCCACAGCCACGGCGGGGACCGACGTCATTTCGGCATACGTCAGAACTGTCATGTAGGCTACGTTCATGAACACATAGAGGGCTGTTATGAGAGGAACTGCGATGGATATGCTTAGAGGGACGTTGCTGGAAGGGGAAATGTTTTTGGTTAGTTATGAATTAGACTAAGGGGCTGGTTCACCACCCATTGATTAATTTTATTTGGCGGATAAATGTGACGCCGTGTCTGTCTATTCGTACTAAACAAACAGAGACGGCATCACATTTACCCTTCAGATAAATTTAATCAGTGGATGTTGAATCAGGGGGTAAAAGAGAGAAATCTTTCTACTACTAGAACTCTACGTTACTTTAATAAGTCTAATAACTCTCGTATATCTGTTACTTCTTCACGCGCTCGAACAGTTGAACCGACTTTGATGATATTTGGTATGGAGATAGATTGAGATCCTGCATGGATCTTAAAACAAACTTTAAAAACTGAACATCAGGTAAACTGTCTGCGCGTTTGTCTGCTATTCAAAAAAACTAGGTTTTAGCTACAAGTAACTCTCGATTAAACAAGTTTTCGATTTAAAAAAAAAGCATCAAAAACGGACTCCATCCGTTTGGGAACTACGATGCCGCAGACAGACATACACACAGTACGGCCAAACCTACGACACTCCTCTTTTTGCGTCGGATGTAAATAATAAGGCTCCTATTCTCGGTACCACCGAAATCTACCTCAACTGCTTGACAGCATAGTTACATTGATTATCTCACGACAAAGATAGTCCTCGATGACGTCACCGGTTCTAACCCCAAAGTTGCCAGTCTAAAAAAACACTCACACAGCAGGGTTGATAATTTCCTCAGTGACCACGGTCACGCTGTTCCATCCGTCGTACGCCCAAAGCCCGGAATAGAGCGCCAGCGCGATGCTGCCAGGATTAGTCGAGCTGCCTTCAAAGCCCTTGCTTAAATTATCCGTGTTGCCTGCACAAAATAAGTTTAATAAATAGTGTTGTTTAGTTTGGTAAGTCCAGCAGTATTAGTACTACGGTTTTTTATATTTATTTCAATCATCATAATATAATATAACATAATAATATTATAATATAATCTATATAAATAAAAATGAATCGTACAATGTGTTGCTAAGCGCAAAACTCGGGAACGGCTGGACTGATTTCGCTAATTCGTTTTTTGTTGCGTTTGTTATTATCAAGAGAAGGTTTTTGAAACTAAAATTACAACGGGGGCGAAGCCGCGGGCAACAGCTAGTATTTCAATAAAAGGTAACAAACTCAGGTAAGAAACATCTTTTTTATTTTATTTTTTTATTCGACTATATGGAAAACGAGCAAGTGGGTCTCCTGATGGTAAGAGATCACCACCGCCCATAAACATCTGCAACACCAAGGGTATTGTCCGCTGGGTTCGCGTACCCCACTTTGAGAAACCCTGATCTAACCAAGGGACTAAATACAATATTTTTTTACCCAGGAAGGAACCTACCTTGCGTTTTTAAGTCAGTGGTTTAACCCATTGCCTCTCAAACAGAGGATCGTGGGTTCGAGCCCCAGGCTCGCACCTCTCGAGTTTTTCAGAATTTATATGCGAAACTACATTCGAAATGTACCACGAGCTTGACGGTGAAGGAAAATATCGTGAGGAAACCTGCACACTGGCGAATGGATGGTGTATGTGGAGTTCCCAATCCGCAGTGGGCCCGCGTGGGAACTACGGACCATGCCCTCTCATTCTGAGAGGCTTGTGCCCTGCAGTGGGACTTATATATCGATGATGATGATGATGATGAATGAGTTTTGGTAGCATTTTTCAAAATTAAGATAGTCGGTACCTCTGGCCATCTCATAGATGCCTCCGCCGATGACAATGAGGCAAGCAAGTACCTTGCAGACACCAAACACGTTCTGCACCTTCACGAACAACTTCACACTTGTTATGTTGATGTACGTCATCACAACTGAAACATAAACAAACGACCATCAAAAACTATTTTGGGAACTATATTTTCTGTCACCTAATTTTAGATGTGTCAGTAATAGGCAATACTCTAATTATAATATCTGTCCCTAAGAAATATTTTAGTCATCATATTAATCAAAACTGCCTCTAAGTAGGAGTCATCAGAATAATGTAAACCTGTATTTAATTTTGGTTCCATCAGTAACATCAACTTCAGTACTTAACCCTTAATAAGGTAGAGGTGATTTAGCGAACTTGCATTGAGTTGGACATTGAACCTTATTAATTTCATAATACATCACAATTTCCATTGTAATTATTGAAAATACGACTAGCTTTAAAAATATTCTTTGCCAGGTATGTATTCAATAGCTTTTGATTGTGGTACGCTCCAATAAATGGGGCCTTATTATGGGCTGTTTCACCACCCATTGATTAATTTTAACTGACGGATAAATGTGATGCCGTCTCCGTCTATTCGAACAACTCAAACAGAGACAGCATCACATTATTTATCCGTTAGTTAAAACTAATCAGTGGGTGGTGAAACAGCCCCTTAAACAGTAAAGCTAAGTTGCGTGGGTTAAGTTAGGTTATTTATTATCAACCAACAATACCTTCTTGTAAACTACTCAGTTTTAGAATTCTGTAGTCCCACAAGGAACCCTTCTACTTTCGAGAGATATTTCGTTTTTATAATATTAGCATATAGTAGTAAAGGATAACGCTCAATTTTGACTGTGCTGCGCCCTACCGGAACCTCCTATAGCAACCCCCCTCCCCTCCCCCTACAATACAACAGGTTTAAAAAAAATTGATGGATTAGCAAATTTTCTTTTTTTATTATTTTTCAGGTAGTGTGATATCAGTTATTGTTATAGTAACTTGAAAATCAACCGATGGAAAATAAAACTTAAAGTTTTGATAAAGAAATCATTAATTTCTGACCAGTGAAATTATTAGAACATTAAAGGGCTGTTTCAAATGTGATTCGAACAAAACAAATAGAGACGGCATCACATTTAACCATCAGTATTAAGACTAATCAATGGATGGTGAAACAGCCCCCAAGTCTCTCTGTATATACCTGTTTTTTTCTGTATTGCTTACTATGTGTTGGTGTGCAGTAAAGAGTTATTGTATTGTATTGTCCTTTTTACTCAGTGGCTTAAAAATATTAAATTTACTAACCTTGGGATCACATTTACATGATTTGGTGTTAAAAATCTGTGATATAATAAATTTCACAAAAAACAATCTATTGAATTTGCAATTATGTAATTTTATAAAAAGTTGTACAAAATAGATTTCTATGTCATACTATTACAGAGATTATTTGCATTCATTAATTTCCAAACAATTAAATTCAATATGGACATCAAAACATTTAACATAATTAATAAAAGTATAATCAGCCTCAGAACACCTCATGATACCTTCTGAACTCTTCATCAGCTCAGGTACAGTCAAGTGTTCATTCCAGGAATCCCCAAACTTTTTTATGCAACAAGCTAGAGTCCTGCAAAATATCTAATTAGTCCGATAGATAATCAAAAAATTTGGAATATTTTTTTTTCTTTTGTCAATGATACTGAATACAATTGTAATTAAAAAGCCAATTTAACTTCCATTTTGTTATAAGGGTGGGTGGACACAATGTTCTTGTCTTTTAGTAGCTCAATCAAATGGTAGTTGTCAGGAGTTATTTGAACATATCCACTGGATGTTTCATTCATTCTTTGGCCCATGAGTTCCTGGAAAAAAAAAGAGATTTCAATAGAGTTCAAACATTTGGAATCATGTAATAGTAATAAATTGTATAGTCCATATAACAGGGGTGACCAACTGGTCTCGGCTATTGGTCCAGTTGATTGTGACAAGGTAGAAAAGTAGATGTTTATGCAAGTGTGAAAGAATAACAAACAAATAAACAAATTTCACCTTTTATAATTTTAATTAGGATGTGAAACTATGAATCAGTGTGTGTGTGTGTTTGTAACAGTTTTACGCTAAAACAGCTGGACAGATTTGGACAAAATTTGGTACCTACATAGATAGCTGGGTCTCTGTTATCACACAATAGGGTCATAAATAAAGAATGAAAACATTTACTTGTGACAAAATACAATAGAAAAAATAAAACAAGAATAAAACAAAAATGTGCATGTCATTAAATGGCCCCTAATCTCCCTAACAACCTCTAAAATATATTGTTTACAAAGTAATGTGGCAAATACTTACTCCCAAAATACCAGTGACACCATCGCTGGCTCCGGGGAACAGGGAGTGTATGAGACCGTGGAGCTCCGTCTTCATAGTTCGAAACTTCAGCTTAGCCTGCTGTATGTGCTCTGGGAGCACCTCGCGTCGCCCCTTCCATGGCCGGGCCTTTGCTTCCTGGACGATTTTGATGTTTGTCTTCAGCCTAAAAGCAAAGTTAATAAATAAATACCACAGGACACTTAACACCAATTGGCCTAGTCTTATTAAGGTAAGCAACGGTAAAGTAAAATATGAGTTCCATATTGAAAGTACAAACTGAGACATGGATGCACAGAAAAACCAGAAAAAGGGACCAGCGCTGGGAATCGAACCCAGGTCCTCAGCAATCCGTGCTGCGTGCTATAACCCCTACACCACCGCTGGACAATAGCTGGAATAGCTGGTCCAGCGGTGGTGTAGGGGTTATAGCACGCAGCACGGATTGCTGAGGTTCTGGGTTCGATTCCCAGCGCTGGTCCCTTTTTCTGGTTTTTCTGTGCATCCATCTCTCAGTTTGTATATTCAATATGGTTTCACGGTATACCCATAAAAGTAACAAATTTGGAGTTGAAATAAAAAATACAAAAAGAGTCCAAAAAACCAATCATAAAATATGAGTTGATGGGCCACCTACTATATCATGGATGCATAAGTTTGTAAGTGGGTGTGTTTGTTACTCCTTCATGCAACAGCTTAACAGATTTGGATGAAATTCAGTAAAGAGATATCTGGAATTGAGGAATAGCAAACCGACTACATTAATGAATACTTTGCAAAGGTCCATTTCAATGAAATATAAACAATTAATTAGCTCACCCACAACCTTACGATAGCTACATACATCTATGCAACAAGTGCATGTTTTTTGGTGGAGTGTGTATTGACTAAAGATAGCCGTGGGAGGTATTTGAGTTAAGTGATTTGGACATGCTCAATGGTGCAGTGAATATTATTTTAAGTTGTCCGGTATCAGAAGATGCAGTATGAATTTACAGGTTCATTAAGCACTCCTTTGCAGCCAGATAATCTGGACAACGCGAAAGAAGATTGTGTGCATGTGCATGTTTGATGAATGTGGCCATCGAGTCTTCCAATGAGGCTGGCATAGTCACACAGGTGCACTTACACTCGGAAAAAAAATAGCAGAAAAAAAAACAACTGAATGTTCATGCAGCTCTGTTTTCATGCTTCAAGAACACACACCCTGCATGCAAACCCAACAATCACCACCCCTACGCTATGCTTTAAATATTTTTTTTCAATTTGTCCAAGATTTGTAGAGCATGCATAGATGAGAACTGAAAGAGCTCACTCAATATAATTAATTAATAAATACCTGCTGTTTTCATTTTCTACGTCCTGCACTGCCCCCCTAGTGAATGCAATCAGTTCTTCAACATGACCAATTTTCTCAGTTAGTTCACTTAAAAATAGACTAGTATTAATATTACTGTCTGTAATAATTGGTGTTTCGTCATTTTGGATGTTCTTTACTAAGCTATCAACATAGTTGAGTTTTTTGTCATTAGAATTTCTAGCATTTATTGTACGTACTTCCATGGGCGCTGCGTTATCTATCATGTAGCAGTGGTCTGTGCATTGTGCCTGTAAAGCTTTTATTTCGTTCGTTAGAACTTTACGCGTTTGTGCATTCATCTCTTGAGACATTCTGAAAAGTAAAATCAAAACATTAACATCCCGATTAAGAATAGAGTTGCACTCGTAAACAACAAAGATATAAAAGGAATAAACTTACTTTGGATGTAGCTCAATTATTAAGCTGAAATAAAACACTTATTCGTTTATCTATTGACTTTAACTTAAGTTTTTGAATTCATTAAACAGAGGGATATCTAATCGTCAATTTCGAATTAATAACGAATACCAGCCCGACTCGCAAACGCGTCGCGTCGGTTCGGTTCAGAATGACATTGACATTGACAGTGCTAGTGTTGTACCGTCCACATCGCGACATGTAATCTAAATCGATCGACTAAAATATGAACCGATTATTAAGAAAATTAATAGTTTGTGTACTTACATAAAGCTGACAAGGAAGTAAGCTTAATAGCATGAGTTCTGCTATAGTCTGGTATATCGCCCGCAAAAGGCTGAATGGCGTAGGCGGCAAAAGTCATGACAATGATAGCCACTTCTGCTGGTCTCAAAATCATGACATAAATCCAAGCGCAAGAAAATGCAGGAAGTGGACCCCAAAATTTATGGAATTTTCCAAATGCTTCTTGGAAATAAGCGTATTCAGCACCTGATTTGTTTACAACAGTTCCTAATTCAGCAAATGATAATGCCCCTGAAAAAAGTAAAACATATAATTATAATTATCCGTCATTTCATAATAGCATTATTCATCAATTTATGGAACTAAAACACATCAATTACCATATTATATTACCCACCTACCTAATAAAGATATGATTCCAGAAACTGTCCATATAACGAGGCAGAGTCCGACTGACCCGGAGTGCTTGAGTGCGGATGCTGGAGATACGAAAATGCCGGATCCAATCATCACCCCCAATATCAAGTTAACAGCTGAGAATAGTCCCAGTTCTCGTTTTAATTTCACCGTACTGCCGGCCACACTGGCGACTCCATTTCCATTTTCTACTTTTATAGAGTCCTTTTCTGTCATATTGATTTTTCTGAAACAAAACATTTTTTTTGAAAAATGTTGTGCTTAGTTTTCATTTTAACATCGGTGTGATTCAAGATGTTAGCGATAGTTGCTTAAAACACTCTTAGATGAATACTGCATGACTCTTAGACTTAGATGAAAGATTGGTGTCGCGCGCTCGCTCGACTAGATACCGCGCTACCTAAAAACAAAAGGTTCGTGAATGCGGCAACTCAATATTGTAGTGTGCGTAAGAACGGTGTAAGACAATTTGCAAGGGTGCTAGTGTGCGTGACGAATTGTGTTGCCAGGTGCTCCACTGTTACCTGAATTATTGGACAAAATAAATTATTCTGTGGTCTATTAAGTTACTGGTTACAAAATGTATCTTGGGAAATACTTAGAAATTAAGAAGTAATTAATAGTGAATGTATTAATATGTTTGTGTATAGGCTTGGTTTGTTCTTAAAAAAAATGGTAGGTATATCAATGATCAGGCCTCACTTTTAATTAAAAAATATATATTTAAGGACATTCAATATTTACAAATTATTACTAAAAATTCATGGACTGAGTCACCAACTAAGAAGTTTTGCGTAGTTAAGATAACACGTTGCACCTATAGTTAAACCTAATATAATGTACAGGTTAATTAAGACTAAAATAAAAAAAAATGTTTACAAAATATACATACATACATGCATACATACATACTTACATACATACGCGAGACCAATCATTCATCTAAGACAACAGAGTACAACTCATCTTTGCTTTTTTATGAAGTAATATCTATTTTTATTTACGTACATTGTATTAATATGCATTGTATTATGTGAATTTTGACATTTAGTTATATAATTATATACTTATATTTATTGAAAGCGAAAACACAATAAGTCATGGTGAATTCATTTCTAGTGCTATTTAAACGCTTAAGTAAACCACAAAAACTTGAATTATGATTAAAGTTGTCACTGTACCATGATTTACAAATGCGTAAACGATTTATTTGCATAGGTGTGGAAACGAGGCAAAAGATGCAAACGTAGCTACAACATGGTGTCTTGTTGCCGTGACGAGATACACTATGGTCCTCCTAGCACGCCAAATGTTGGTGTGGACATAATAAATCTTATTCTATCCCACAGACTACAGGGATACTACGTATTTATTATGTTCTATCGCTCCTACTAAATAGTATTTAATGCAAAAGTTTGGATGTTTGACTTTTTGGGTACTCCTTCGCATAAAAATGACTCAACGTATTTGGATAAAATTTGTAAAGAAGGTGAATAGCATAGAATCTGGATAAACACATACCTAGGATTATTTCCGACGGAATAGCGGAATTAAAGTCGTGAGCAACAGTTAGTCACAAATAAAGCCCTCTCAGTCAAAGTTCACAGAGATGTTTAATACCTAATCTATGTTTGTGGGAAACACTAACGTGTTTGTTTTCCTACTGGTATCTTTGCGATTTTTCAGCGTAGGTATAATTTTATTTTAATATTATTTGTGGCTGGTTAGTGTAGTGGTTAATGACCGTTGCTAGAGTTCACGGGGCAGACATTTATGTGATAATATGTGATTATACTTTTTATATTTTTAGTTTCCAGCTACAACTAAATTATATATTAAATTTAATGCTAATTATGTTGTGAAATACGTTAACATAAAACTATCCTTAACTTTAAATACTTACATAAAATTAAAATTAAAAAAGCCTAAAACTAAAACAAATTACTTAAAAGTATTTAGCACTCTTAGGCAATGGGACCGAAGACAGGCATTGTTTCCTCTTATACCGATGATTCAACACCCAGTCTGTCTGGCCTAGCTCAACATCGTGGAGTCACTCGTTTCGAATACAAACCAAATCACATATCAAATAGAAATATCAAAAAGGCTAATAGACGTCAAAGTGGACCGAAGAGCCAGCAGCTTCCTCGGACAAAGAATTAGCTCATAGAAGAAACACTGTCAGTCTTCCGGGACTGTATTTTAACTGCAACTGACTGCACTACATTTTGCATTCCAGTTTCATTGCAGTTAGTACAACTGCACGCTGTCTGCGATGGAAGTGTATTAGCAGTCGGCAATTATGGTGTAGATAGAATACACTCCATCTATTGTCCATACTTTAATACTGTCCATAAGGAAATTCTCGTAATTAGAGTAAATTATCTTGAATCATTTTTTGTATTTATTAGTTACCAGAAGTTCTTCCTGTATATTTTAGCAGAAATGTGAATAATCATATAGATACTTTCAAAAATATAATTTAGTAAGTAACAATATCGATACTAACCCCCAATGTTGTTTTTGAACGCAAGAAAAATATGATAAACTTTGAACTGGAGTAGATTTTGAATAAAGACAATATTTACTATTGAGTAGTGAGTCTCAATACAGAACACTCCTAGAATATAAGGAGCGGTGCGAGCCAAAATCAACAGTGTTTCATATTATTGCGTTGATCCTTCATGGTCACTTCCATTCCATTTCACCGATGAAGCAAACTTTGAAATTACATCCCTTTACGTAAGACACATAACAACATTGTATTGAATAATGAGTGCTAAAACTGCAAACTTATTATTTGCCGATAGCTAATGTCGCTACTATCTGTCGGCTGTAACAAATAAAGATAAGAATTTGTAGTTTCTCCTGTTACACATTGATACATATAACTTTGTGGTAAAGTAAAACAATGACCAGACATTATGCCTCAGACTTCACCGATAACGTGGTGGCGTACAGAATCAATGGATGACGTTACATCGTAAAATAAAACAAGAAGCGGGAAATTGACGACAGATAAACACATGTAAAGTAATTACATAGGTAAATACACACGAGTAAGTCACTTTAATTGCTTCCAGAAACAACTTAGTAAGATTTCTCTTACAGTAATTGTCATTATTAGGATGACTTAACTATATTGTAGTCAAAGTACGCACAGGACTTATCACGCTAACACACACGAGTAATATTTACCTCGACGTTTCGGCAACATTACAGTGGCCGTGGTCACGAGTAGACTTATATTGTTATGTAATTACATAAAATTTGGTTAGTGAAATGATGAAGCCGTGGTGGCCTAGTGGTTTGACCTATCGTCTCTCAAGCAGAGGATCGTGGGTTCAAACCCCGGCTTGCACCTCTGAGTTTTTCGAAATTCATGTGCGAAATTACATTTGAAATTTACCACGAGCTTTGCGGTTTGCGGTGAAGGAAAACATCGTGAGGAAACCTGCACAAACCTGTGAAGCTATGCAATGGTGCGTGTGAAGTTCCCAATCCGCAATGGGCCCGCGTGGGAACTATGGCCCAAGCCCTCTTGTTCTGAGAGGAGGCCTGTGCCCAGCAGTGGGACGTATATAGGCTGGGATGATGAGTGAAATGAACTTGAATGATCTCCGAAAGGTCGCATGAGAAACCTAGTGCTGAATGTAATGGGATGACCTCTTGAATCATCCACTTAACGCAATGAAAGGATACCTAAACTTCCTTGCAGACGGTTTGTCCACTATTATCTAATTGCATCCGTACTGTACTTAATCAGATAAAAGATCGGCCAAGTTTGATCTGAACTCTCGCACAGAGTTCCGTACAAATTAAAAACTAGCAAAAAAACTGTTTTACTTATATAACGAAAAACAAGGTCATTAAATTTATTCATGATATTCAGTGATTTTCTACGTCTTGTCGAATTTCATAGTTCTATTTTATGTTAACTGGATTTGGTTGGTTGGTTGGTTTTTTAGAAAAATATGGCTCTGTCCATTGGACGACAATTTTGCCAGTGTCTAGTAGGTTTTGCCGTTGTACGGTAAAAAAAAAACTATAAAACGAAATAATTATGAGAGGTAACGGTGGATGAACGATGACCTTAACTGGATTTATCTTATAAGTTTGTTTTCCTCCAGTTTTGTAATAAAATACACAGAATTTTTGAACTGCGTGAATTTAAAAACTTAATTTTGTGCTGGCATTTAATTTGAAGCAATTATAAAACCAATTTATAGCTACACCCTAGCAAGGTGCATAAAAGGGACACTTTCAATTTACTTATCAGTGAAATCTTTCTTTCTAATGGATATCTATATAAATTGATCTTAATACCTGCTTGATAAAACACGTAAATATGATTCCGTTTCATCCGCTAAAATAAACTTAGGTCGATTTAAGTTGAAGAAACGAAGATAAATGTTCAATAACATTGGATTTGTCATCAGCCCGCGACTTTATTTGACATAATACTTGTTGACATATGTATAGACATCATAGACAAACCCCTTCTCTATTTTTTTATTAAACCTAATACATCAAAAAAGGTTATAAAGCTTAAATCTGCGTAAAAGTTTTTGGTGTTATTTATCAATGATTGAAAATGACTTCGCGATAATGATACCTATGTTAGGCATTATCATTTCTTATCACTTTATTACAGTTGGCCAGACAATCTATTCCCACACGTGGCATATTATCAGTCATTTGTTTAAACATACTACTTATTATGTGATTGATTATAATAGTAGTTTAAGCATGATAGGAAAGGGAATGTAGCTACTTAATGAGTTTCTAAACACTAATAACATTTATATTAAATGATATTATAACTAATAAACGGATAACTCACGTCTTAAACCGAGTTTAGCTCGACATGTTTCGGGCTATTTAAATTTTAGCTAAACTCGGTTTAAGACTTGAGTAATCCGTTACAATACCCAGTTGTTCGTTTGCCATCCAGTCGAATAATAATAAAAAAAAAACATTTAATATGAGTGAGTCTCACGGTAGTTTCATGTTCATAACTAATAACATTTATTGGTTTTGCCTCATTGAATATTAAGGTCTATTCATCCTTGGGTGACATACTTTTTAATGTCCGAAACTGATTACGCATAACAGGTTTTGCATAAATTATTTACGCCGAATTTTAAAATTGCCGAAATTTAGTTCGGCATAATTCTGTATAAGCCGAATAATGGTTTACCCGAAATTATTTTAGCATAATATAATCTTCTAACCTGCTACTACTAACATAGTTCGTAAATATAACCAATGTCACTAATAATTTATGGATTTATTTTCTGAAAATAAATGTTTTTTATTTTTTTATTATAGGCTTTTAAATAATAATAATTATTATTATTATCGGTTTAGATAAGCAAGTTTTTTTTTGCAAAAATTCTTCACATTGCATTAATCAACATTAAGACCTCCTTTTTGTCCCCCATATTTTATTATCATCAGCGCAATATGGGTCGAGTTTAACTCTAAGGGCCTGTTTTACCACTTATCTGACACTTAAAGTTAGTCGACAAGTGGTGAAACAGGCCCTAAATGTCATGTTGCATTCCATCCATACATCTGGTAAAGAAAGAATGTTTCGTTTCAGTGAAATGATCGTTAAAAGATTTCATTCTGGTACATGATTCAGTGTCTTTGACTGCAAGTATGTTATGTAGACGTACGGTCGAGGACTTATTAATTGCCGGCCCACCACGGAACCTTTTCAAAGTTAAGTTATTTGGATTTCCCTTGTTAATTAATGTGATGTCACGTGGATGTTACTATGACGTTTACCGTGAAATAGTTCCGTGGTGGGTGGGTCAGGGGGATTAAAGTCCTTGACCGTGCTTGTTAGATCATCTTGCTCGCTAATCCTGTCGTGAAGCACTTGCTTGCACTGTTGTGTTTCGGCGTGGAGAGTAAGACAGCCGGTGAAATTACTGGCACTTGAGGTATCCCATCTTAGGCCTCTAGCTTGGCAATGCATCTGCAATCCCCCTGGTGTTGCAGGTGTCTATGGGCGGTGGTGATCTCTTACCATTAGGAGAGTCACTTGCTCGTTTGCCATTCAGTCAAATAAAAAAATATTTAAGATCCAGCTCTTGCATTCAAATTCGTCTAGCCGGTTCAGTGTGAAATCGTAACAAACACGACAAACTCACAAGCTCAATAAGTTCCCTAATGATATTGTTACGCCACTGGCCCACAAATATCGACTTTATTCACCGGAAGGGAAGCAAGGTCATAGCTAGCTTCTGAAGGGCAGGGCATATTGGCACACGGGGATAATTATCACTATAAATATTGAAATGAAGCTGAAAAATATCAAATTAAATGGAAATACCAGCGATGTGTAAGTCAAACTTGTACACAAAGGGGGGTGCCGCTCGAAGGATATAACAACAATTGTGATATAATGCGACAGTTGATATAATTTTCATTTGATATAATGCAATTTATCTTAAAAACTAAACATTTCCATTGTTATTAATTCGATTTGATGTACTTTGGGTTAGGTTAGGTTAGGTTTATTTTATAAAAAAATCTGTGAAGCTCCTATCCTTGGAAATTATATCAAATGTTGTTATACCGATCATTACACATCCCAGAAAGGGTTCCTTACCGCTCTACCATAGAATTATTGCCATAAAATAAGGATAAAGCAACTGCCCGTGCCTCGAAAGAGGAACGAATCTGGATACCATAATCGAGCTTAGCTTCGTAATCCGGTTTTCTAACCCCTAGCTTGGCAAACCGATCGTCAAGTAAGAAATATCGTGTTATTTATGGTACAAAGTTGATATTGGGGTGATCAGGCAGGGCTTGATCAGGGTCAATGACTGAGTGTGCATGTGACCTATCCAAAGGACCTACTATCTTGTAGATTAATAAAAAAAATGTTACCTTCATAAAAGGTGAATCCAAGTGACCTTGAACCACCCTAGTTAAGGCCTTCACAGAACTAGGGTGGAGTTAGGTCAAGGTACTTATTCATTCTTTGCAGAAAATATATTGCACTCTACCTACGCAGGTGCGTAGGGAATCAGATTGTTGGCATTGGCAATAACATATTTGTGTGATGTACTTACACGTGTGTCTTACTGATCTCCCTTAGGTAACTTTCGAAGGTTAGCGAGTGATCAAATTCTTATCGTTCAATAACTTTGCCACAAAGTTTGCAACAGACAAATTATTAAGATTAGGAATGTTGTATAACAATATTAAAAGTTCATTAACATATCTAAGTTAGTATTTTATGACTTTATAATTGGCTACCTACTTAAGATTTACTGTGGACGAATTGTGCCTAATGGTTTAGATTTATGTTTTAACTAAGGGACCAAATACAACCCTGTAATTTTTATAATTTATCTATTGATTTTTAATTTACTTGAATATGCTAGCTTTCATAGTTAAGTTAATTGAGATTGCAATGAAACACGATCATGTCGCAGACTTGATCACGAACAATAGAATTTTGGATTAAATTGTGAAAGTAAACAGTTTGAAATTAATTTTGCTGTTCCCAAATACATATTTAGCACAAATCAATTTGTTCTTTAAAAAAATAGGGACAAGGTACGAACAGAATATGTATTTACTATCAGCAATAAAACGCTGTTTGTATAAAATACTTGTTGCTCAAATGAAGAGCCTTGAGGAATACCAGATATCTTGTGTGAATATGAACTTCCTTGAAGACGTATATATGAACATTAGCAAGCAGCTAAATGACCTATCACGACGCTTCTACGTTTGATATTTCTTCTGCGTTTCGAAAAATGTGCGTGACAGTTTAACGCTAAAGTATTTTTACTTATGGTACTATTCAATGGAAAAAATCAATTGTGTAAACAAATGTGGTGACTGACATTGACACTTGACTGACGACTGGCTGACTGACTGACTGACGTTGGCTCTAGTGATGTGAAAGCTCTTTAAGATACTTCAATCAGCAGTAAATAATTATTTTGAATTTACTCATATTTCATTATTTAATGTTTTCCCTAAGTTAAATTTTTAAAAATGGCGAATCACGTATTCTCTTAGTCCTGTTCAAGAGTCATTCACAATGTTTCCATGTCCCTTTTAACTTAAAATGTTTAATAGCATTTTCACGAAGTTTTAGAATTAGGTATATCTTCAAATATATATACCTAACGTTTTTTCCATACAAACTTACACTCCCCTTTATACCCCTTTAAGGGTAGAATTTTTAAAATGGTGAAACATGTATATCCACTTATATTTTTGACGTATATTTTCCCCAAGGTTTATGATGGAGTATTTTAGAATTGAAAGGGTCAGTTAAAATATGGATTAATTTAGAATTTTTTGCTGCTTAAGTAGCGTAGTAGAAAAAAGCAACCTGAGATATGTGTGCATAGGAGAAATTTGTATCTTGACTCCTGTCCAACGGTGGTGTAGGGGTTATAGTACGCAGTACGGATTGCTGAGGACCTAGGTTCGATTCCCAGCGCTGGTCTCTTTTTCTGGTTTTTCTGTGCATCCATGTCTCAGTTTGTATTTTCGATATAATTTAGAAGAGGCATTTTTAAATTTACATAAGACAGGGAAATGAGAGTAGACACAGGGAAGTGATTCAAAATGATTGTTTGGTCCAACAATGGACTCCACAGTAAATATGATAAGTACTAGTAAATAGAAATCTACATAATTTCTACTATAATACTCTTTTATCGTCCAACTAGTGTTTACCCACGGCTTCGCACACGTAAATCATTAGGTCCAACAGCTGAAATACCGGGATTTTTAAAAATTGCCGTGGGAATTCCCGAAAATTAAATCGTTGTTTTCATTGACATTACATTAAAAACAATCATGGTAAAATTTCATGACTCTAAGCCCAGCGGTTATTAGTTCGAAATTTATCCCTATCTCGTGGGAATATCGAAATAAAAAGTAGGCTATGTTTTATTCCAGATGTCAAACTATCTATATACCAATTTTCATGACAAAGCTGAGCGGTTGTTATTTCAAGATTTTATCCCTATCCCATGGGAATATCGGGATAAAAAGTATCCTATGTTATCTAACTTTTCGCCAAATTTCATCCAAATCCGTCCAGCCGTTTCAGCGTGAAGAAGTAACGAACATATTCACTCACTCACTCACAAACTTTCACATTTATAATATTAGTAGGATTAGTAGGATAGTAGGATAGGATTAGAAACCTTTATAAACCTTCATAAATAGTGTAACTTAACACAAATAATTAATATCTACGAATAAATTAATTTGCAGAGCCAGCCATAATTATCGGTAGGTAAGGTTGGTTCAGTCAAATAATAATTTTGTTGGTACAGCACTAAATTTCCAGAGACTAGACCGACCATAGACCAACTTCGGTGAGGAAAAAATTATCATGTCAATTTGACAAATATAACGGATTTTCGTCTTCCATTTAATTCTATAAAATAAACATATTTACACGATTATTTAATGATAAAATGATTGTTAAAAACAGTGCTGAGCTCATTGAGATGTGAATATGATCGGGATTGGCGTTCAAATGTAAGTAACTACGGAGTAATCGTGAAAAAATGCTTTGTTTACACAATTGATTTTTTCCATTGAATAGTATTATACATTGTATCATGGAATGGATGCCGTAGTGTGTTGATATAAGTAATATAACAGGAAAATAACCAAACTTAACCAACAAAAAGTTGGAAAACCCCCGATATTGTCACTTCAAAGTTCAATATCTCAAAAACGGCTGAACCGATTTTAATAAAACATGCCTACGAACCATTGCTAGAAACCCTGCTTTCAAATAAAAAAATTGCATTCTAATCGGTTCACCCGTTTAAGAGCTACGGTGCCACAGACAGAAAGACAGACACACAGACACACATAGCGGTCAAACTTATACCACCCCTCTTTTTGTGTGGGGGATTAAAAAGGGACCGTTTGAGAATCCGTAGGGATCAAACCCATTTTTCATTGGAAAAAAAACACGAAATTTGGAATCCAGCTAGGCCTCACAGCACTGGTGATGGAAAAAAGTTAAACAATCATTGATGCGCAAAGGATGATTTGGTTTATGTTATGATAAAAATACTATGAAATTCAAGCTTATTTCTCTTATAAACTAGCTGGATAAGAAAAAACATAACATTGAGCAGAAACAGTGCATTTATCTTTGCAAAAAAGGCAAAATAACTTTTGATATTCTAGTATTGTACCAAAGTCTATATATATACCTAATTGCTACAATGAAGTAGGTTATTAAGATTGGAATGCTGCCGTGTAAGGCTCAACAAATAATTTAAATCAAGATGTACACAATCCTTATCAAATTTACTTTTACGATAAACTTGCAATTAAAATAGCGTAGTACTCTCAAATCTGTTAATAAGCAAGTTAAAAGATAAGAGCCAGATATGTTGTATTTAGACAGTTGTATGTGGGTAATGAGATTTACAATAGGTACGAAGTAAGTAAGTACAATGAAAACGTTTGTCGTGTGTAACTAATTTAGTTACAGGCAGTGGTAATTAAATAGCTTTCAATAAATTATTTGCACTAATAGAATTCTTTTTCTACAACAAGTTTAATTAACGTAATGCGAAAATGTTATAGTTGAAATGAACGTGTAACAAATCTAAATGCTGACCACCTACTGTATTTTTTTCTACTTCAATAGCTAATGGTTGGCGTAGCAAGAAACCGATTGTTGTGAAGATATTTTGGGAAACCCTATATCCAACAGTGGATGTGATTCAACTACCAGTTCAACTTTCAAATTTCGATTACTGAATTCGAATTACAACTGTGTGTAGCAAGAAAAGTGTTGTAATGCCCGTTTTAACTAACTCTCAATCTCAACCTGGATGTCCTCGAACGCTAAATATCGTGGGTAAACGACACAACACAGCGTACTCATTGCCTTACCAACTTATTTTTGCTTGTGATAGTGTCGCTATTAGTAACCGGTCCATGTAAATAAAGTATCAGGTTAGCTTAGTTCCAATTTTCACCACCAGATTAAATAACTTTGTAAAGTATACGTATACTTGAGTGATATTTACAGTCAGTAAATCCACTTAACGCCCCCCCAACTGTCCTGCGTTTACTCCATTATTCATGTGATTATTATACCGTTTGTTTTGTTTAAAATGTAGTGTATTTCTGAGGATTTCATCTACATTTATTCTTGTTTTGTACCTATACATTGCTTAATCTCCATATTAATTTTGTATTTATTTCTACATTGTTTATTTTCCTTGAGCAAATAATTGAATTGCTTTCGTATGTCCCGTCTATTATATTATTCTTATTATTAAGCATATCATGGGTTTTATATCGTTTTGCATTGTGAGTATTGTGACACGCGGAACAATATACGGCAATGGCACTGAATTCGTTTTAATCACATTGTTTCCGGCGGTTAATGTGGTGAACAAATGCATGAAATGCGTTTTTATTTATGATATTTTTATACGCTTGGCTAGAATTACGGCATAGAATGATCGTATAAATCGGAGAAGGTTATTGATTTAGTTTTTCTTAACTTACTTAACTCGTAGCTTTGTCATTTATTCACTTTTTTTACTTCAATTCATACTTTCAAATCAATCTACCGGTCATTTTATCAATGTTTTCAGTTACTTTTAAATTTTCCGCACATTTTAAGTTTTAGTACTTATTGGATTTGTACTCATTTTTTTTAATCTAGTTTTAGCCGTTAAAAATCTGAGCTTAAACATTTTTTTTGCTGCAAATTAACCACATATTCGCAGCACAAATAAGATTACCAAACGAAATTAAGGCTTTTAAAAACGAAACCATTATCTAGGAGGGTCACCTTTTTTTTATTCACCAACGAATAAAGTTCGTATCTTTTTAGTTTTCAATGGCGTTTATTAGCTTCACCGTAATTTACCGATCTTTTTAATCACACGCTTTCCGGTGGTGCATGAATGCATGGAATGCGTCATATTTTGTTTTTGTTTTTATCGTGCCACGCTCAACTCACTCCTTTGTGTTTATTTACGCCTGGCTGCTGACCTTTTAAAAATAAACAGAGTGATTTTACTTTATTCAAATACCTGGACATCATGCTGTAGAATAAAAAGATCTAAAAATGTATGAAATTGCAGGAATTAAATGTTGGATTGCAGTCCTTCTGAGAAAGCTTTTCGATGCATATTAACTGCATGTTTTCGAATCGTTATAAATCAGAAATGACATCGCTATGTGCGGACATGCACATTAAAACATTTTTGTAATTTATTTGAAATACTGTTAAGCTATAGAGAAGGTTATTATTTTTGTATACTAGCTGTTGCCCGCGGTTTTTTAGTTTTTTATTTTGAATTTACTTGCATTTATGTATGGATAGATTAGGAATAAACAAAGGTATGTCTTAGAATACATATAATACCAAATGTTATTGCCTGAAATTGAATGTTGAATAATGATATATACATAAATTGTAGTAATAGAGGTATTTATATTGAATGACATTATGAATATAATTAATTCGGAGTTCCAATGATTATTATCTAAAATAAAAATGTATAATGATCATTAGGATTTAAAATTGTATGAGATACATTTTCGAAGTTTCAATAATCGATTTTGCAATTTTGTATGAACTTTAGCTCACCCAAGTTAGGCCACTAGTATTTAGGAGAAATCAGTTTCATATTACGTCTTGTTTACATTTAAAATTTTGAATTTGAATTTTGAATTTTGAATTTGAATTTGAATTTTGAATTTGAAGTTCCCAATCCGCACTGGGCCCGCGTGGGAACTATGGCCCAAGCCCTTTTGTTCTAAGAGGAGGCCTGTGCCCAGCAGTGGGACGTATATAGGCTGGGATGATGATGATGATTACGTCTTGAATGTTCCCTTAAAGTAAGTGAAAGTAAAAAAATCATGCTATAACGTAGATATGTTATCTACAATAACACACTATATTAGGTAGATAACATTGTTGCATTATTGGGACATTGAACGAGGGCGCTGAAAATGTGAACAGCTGAAAGTAACAGTGCACAAAGCTGCTTTAGTTCAGGTTATTTGAAGGTCTCTTTTTATTCAATAAAAATGTGTTCGTCTGTTTTACTTTTTAAGTTTTACTTCATGACGTTGAAATCCATGATAAAAATATAAAAAAAAATCGTGACTAACTTTTTTCTGTAGTTATAATTAGATATTACATACCTTACCTATACAATAACTTCCTAACGCCCAAGTAAAATTTTTCGATTTAAGAATATCAAACTATAATATCATTTATGATAGAGTTTGATGTTTAAATTACAATAAATCTTTTATACAGTGTGTGGCCCAAAACCAGGAATACTTAATATTAAAAACAGAGGTTCTATAAGTCACCGTCACCGGTAATTGGATCATCATGGGCCCAATTTAATTAAAATTAAAACTCAACTTTTGTTTTTTATCTAACAAACTCAATCGTAAATTCAATGAACGCCATCATAGAACCCAACTGACGTCGCCTGTCACACTACAAATATCAAACATTTTGCTTTACATTGCTTCTTCGAATAAACTTTAAAGTGTAATAAAAATAAAAAATCGAATTATTTTTAAAGTCGCTCGTTGTTTAAAAACTGATAGACCACTTATTTGGCTGATGGTACCTGTATATTTACAAAATCTCATAGAAATGGGAATGCTGGCAGACGGGGTGGGTGGAAAATCCACCCCATTTTATGCTCGCAGGCGCCAGCAAAAACCATCAGTACATTGCATCATCCCCCACAGAATGTTTCATGGATATCACATATATGATATGGACCATATGTAGTTCAATTCAATTCATTTATTGCTTGAAATAAATGTAAGTACAGATGCCCACTGTGGTAGTGGTACAGTCAACTACAAATAGATCGATACGGCCAAAGTTACAAAAATATCTACTTATATGCGACTTGATTGATTTGACATAAGGTCGCGTAGGTATAGGTACATATTTTTTAACTATGGCCGTATCGATATCTTTATAGTTGACTGTACCAAATTCAAGTTATAAGTAATAATGCTCTACGAATTCATAATTGTTCCAGTATTGCAGTTATATAGGATTTTAATTTGTTTAATGATTTTTCTTTTCTCAGTACATTAAACCATAGATTTTGTAGCAAATGACACTTCAGTGAGTAATAAATATTATGAAAAAGAAAAATGCATTTCCGTTTCTCATACTTGCTAGCTAATATATTGCCTTGATTTAAGCCGCGTGAAGTTACTATTTATGATTTAGTACATAAAATAAAATCTACTTCATGTATCAAAAGAGGTTTATATTGTATTGAACCTGCTACTTTTATAAACCCTATTGTGCAAATATACTTATATAGGAATGTTAGAAATAATCCCTCCGGCGTCTTACGTCAAAGTCGTAAAATGTCCAGGTGTCCAGGTAGCTTATATTAACTTTCGTTTTGTCAATGACCCTTTAGTGGTTTCTATTTGAAGTATATTGGAGATATCAATGAGAAGAAACACAAAACACAATCCATCCCATCCCAGCCTATATATACGTCCCATTGCTGGGCACAGGCCTCCTCTCAGAACAAGAGGGCTTCGGCCATAGTTCCCACGCGGGCCCAGTGCGGATTGGGAACTTCACAAGCACCATTGAATTGTTTCGCAGGTTTATGAAGGTTTCCTCACGATGTTTTCCTTTACCGCAAAGCTCGTGGTGAATTTCAAATGTTATTCCGCACATGAATTTCGAAAAACTCTGAGGTGCGAGCCGGGGTTTGAACCCATGACCCTCTACTTGCGAGGCGATAGGTCAAACCATTAGGCCACCACGTTTAGATAGTTTTAATATTTAAATCCTTATTGTTCTTTCAATGAATTTGATTTTCTTATTCTACGCCTGTAATAATAAATAGAAAATATCTAAGAAACAAAGAAGTAGGTAACTAAATAAAGCAAAAGTAAAGATGCACTATCGTAATTTTTATTACCATATTAAGTGATTTTGGATTAAGTAATTAAAGAGTTCAATTAAGCACACGTTAACGTTTCTTTTTTTATATAAAATTAATTATATTCAATTGAAAAATCATGTTACCGCTTTTTTCGTTATTAGTAGGTATGTTTTATAAGATACGAGAAGGCTTGTTGTGGACATAATCTAAGAATGCTTTACATGCATGTTTTTTATTTAGTTAACGGAGCCTAATGTTGAGTATTGTTCTGTTTTTAACTAATCCTTTTTATTCATTGCAATAGAATGTACTTACTTAAATTAATGTTTTTGTTTTCTTCTTAGGCATTTTGTATTAAATATTAAATGTAAAATAAAATAGCAGTTTTAATAAATATACAACAAAATAGCCTGTAGGTACATTGCATACCTACGTCAGATAAAAAAAAGTGTTAAGTACTTACTTTACAACAGCTGGTGTTCCAAAAAATTAAAGTAGTATAATACTATTCAATGGAAAAAATCAATTGTGTAAACAAAGCATTTTTTCACGATTACTCCGTAGTTACTTACATTTGAACGCCAATCCCGATCATATTCACATCTCAATGAGCTCAGCACTGTTTTTAACAATCATTTTATCATTAAATAATCGTGTAAATATGTTTATTTTATAGAATTAAATGGAAGACGAAAATCCGTTATATTTGTCAAATTGACATGATAATTTTTCCTCACCGAAGTTGGTCTATGGTCGGTCTAGTCTCTGAAATTTAGTGCTGTACCAACAAAATTAATTATTTGACTGAACCAACCTTACCTACCGATAATTATGGCTGGCTCTGCAAATTAATTTATTCGTAGATATTAATTATTTGTGTTAAGTTACACTATTTAATGAAGGTTTATAAAGGTTTCTAATCCTATCCTACTATCCTACTAATCCTACTAATATTATAAATGTGAAAGTTTGTGAGTGAGTGAGTGAATATGTTCGTTACTTCTTCACGCTGAAACGGCTGGACGGATTTGGATGAAATTTGGCGAAAAGTTAGATAACATAGGATACTTTTTATCCCGATATTCCCATGGGATAGGGATAAAATCTTGAAATAACAACCGCTCAGCTTTGTCATGAAAATTGGTATATAGATAGTTTGACATCTGGAATAAAACATAGCCTACTTTTTATTTCGATATTCCACGAGATAGGATAAAATTTCGAACTAATAACCGCTGGGCTTAGAGTCATGAAATTTTACCATGATTGTTTTTAATGTAATGTCAATGAAAACAACGATTTAATTTTCGGGAATTCCCACGGCAATTTTTAAAAATCCCGGTATTTCAGCTGTTGGACCTAATGATTTACGTGTGCGAAGCCGTGGGTAAACACTAGTTGGACGATAAAAGAGTATTATAGTAGAAATTATGTAGATTTCTATTTACTAGTACTTATCATATTTACTGTGGAGTCCATTGTTGGACCAAACAATCATTTTGAATCACTTCCCTGTGTCTACTCTCATTTCCTGTCTTATGTAAATTTAAAAATGCCTCTTCTAAATTATATCGAAAATACAAACTGAGACATGGATGCACAGAAAAACCAGAAAAAGAGACCAGCGCTGGGAATCGAACCTAGGTCCTCAGCAATCCGTACTGCGTACTATAACCCCTACACCACCGTTGGACAGGAGTCAAGATACAAATTTCTCCTATGCACACATATCTCAGGTTGCTTTTTTCTACTACGCTACTTAAGCAGCAAAAAATTCTAAATTAATCCATATTTTAACTGACCCTTTCAATTCTAAAATACTCCATCATAAACCTTGGGGAAAATATACGTCAAAAATATAAGTGGATATACATGTTTCACCATTTTAAAATTCTACCCTTAAAGGGGTATAAAGGGGAGTGTAAGTTTGTATGGAAAAAACGTTAGGTATATATATTTGAAGATATACCTAATTCTAAAACTTCGTGAAAATGCTATTAAACATTTTAAGTTAAAAGGGACATGGAAACATTGTGAATGACTCTTGAACAGGACTAAGAGAATACGTGATTCGCCATTTTTAAAAATTTAACTTAGGGAAAAACATTAAATAATGAAATATGAGTAAATTCAAAATAATTATTTACTGCTGATTGAAGTATCTTAAAGAGCTTTCACATCACTAGAGCCAACGTCAGTCAGTCAGTCAGCCAGTCGTCAGTCAAGTGTCAATGTCAGTCACCACATTTGTTTACACAATTGATTTTTTCCATTGAATAGTACCATAGTTACTTAACACTTCACAAACTCATCATATGTATATTTATATAGAATATTTTATGAAATAAAAATAAAAACAAACTCGACTGCTAGTTTCAACCGATTTGTGGACGCGTGCGCCCTCAAACACTCCAAAGTCTGGACTGCCATTAATTTGTATAGTATAGAATATACTAGGTACCTACTTCTGTACAAATACTATTACTAACGATTGTCGCGTCTAATGATAAGATAAAATGTTCTTAAAAAATGGAATATGATATGCTGTTGCTATTGCCATATCGCGATAACTACTTAAAACTTTATCGAACTTATCTTTGGTCGGACTAATTAGTATCTTTTCGGTTATTTAATTTAAACGAATTTGAAGTGTTTCGTTTATTTGCTCGTAGACGTAACGTTGTAGAACACTTTTTAATTTATATACTTAGGTACTCTAGAGGTACTCAAACTATTGAAGTATGACCTTTTTAGTAAATTACTTCATATAATTTTTTTTGTTCATACGCATGGTTTTATTCTTGAGATTTATTAATTATTATTATTCTTATTTATTGATTAGTAAAATTTAACTATACTTAAATCAACTTGCCGTGAAGCAGCAGTGCTTGCACTGTTGTGTTTCGGCGTGGAGAGTAAGACAGCCGGTGAACTTACTGGCACTTGAGGTATCCCATCTTAGGCTTCTAGGTTGGCAACGCATCTGAAATACCCTTGGTGTTGCAGATGTTTATGGGCGGTGGTGATCTCTTACCACTTACTCGCACTCGAGACGCACTTGCTCGTTAGCCATCCAGTCAAATAAAAAAAAAACTTTTTTTAGTACTTAAGTAGCCAGAAAATAAAATTTTGTTTTCGTCGCATTGATTCATCGAAATGAAGTTAATAAAGATGTGTTTGGAGAAATATTCATATTGAATAGAAGAAGTGGAACTTTTTAATATTATTTAAATGTACCTAGGTATTAACAATTTTGGAAATTTGATTTTCTGTTTTTTGTATGTATTTTTTATTTTTATGGTTTGCTTTTAGGAATTTTACTTTTAATTCATCATCATCATCATGTCAGCCGAAAGACGTCCACTGCTGGATAGGTACAGCTACTTTTATAATTATAATATTTTAACTCGAGAATACAGAATAGATAAGCTGTCTTTCGTTAAAAGTTAAATAATGTCATATTGTTACAACCATTTAATTAATAGACTCCTAATAGAGATAATAATTTTTTAATACTAACTTTTTTTATACTACTACCATTTGCTTTTATTGGATATCAACAACCTTTGTCCTTGCATTTATTTACCAGTTTTTTTGGAGAAAAAGAAAATTGAGTTAAGAAAGTTGAGTTATTAAATGGAAAAAATCGATTACAGAAATCATTGTTGTCAAACTAAATCGACCGACTAAGCTTACGTTGCTCTTGGTACGGTACGGCACTGGTTATGTTTTTTTTTTATTTGATGGCTAATGGATATAATGGATGAGTTTTTTTATGATGGCAAAGCAATGGCAAAGTAAAACAAGGTAAAATGTTGCCATATTTCAGCAAGTCAACTTGTGCTTGTGGTCCAGTGTCGCCACCTTAGGGTATTTTACCCTAAATTTAGGGTATATTTACTCTTTTAGGGTAAAAGTTTTCTAATAAAATGCACGATTTCAAGAAAAAAATTACTGCAGATGACATAGAAGCCAAGACTATTATGGATGCATTCCAAGAATGTTTCGAAACGGTGTCGTAGTTCAGCTATTAGTTTATTAATAAATCGCATTTATTTACTTTCTTTTTATTTAAAAAAAATTTAGGGTAAAAAAGAAAATGTGCCTAATTTAGGGTAGCGTTAGGGTTAAAAAAATATCTGAGGTGGCAACACTGTTGTGCACAATTTGAAAAAAAAAATTGCAAAAGTAATGCTTGGTCTTGGTCGCGTTTGGCTTCAAGCATTTTTGTAATATATAGAATTGTTAATTATTCGTCTGCGTAGTTAAATTTAAGTCCACTCGAGTTAGTATTAAGCAGTTTGTGTGATAATATTCAATCAGGATAAAGGTGGTATATCTATCATCTGCTACATATCGATTCGGCGTATTATAACGTACATAGCTAGGTTATAATTAGATTTCGGCATTTTCCATTTTGTGTTAATTTAACATGGAAAGCATGGATGTCGCGCAAGAAGGTGCCTCAGCTGCGACCACGCCTGTTGTTGAGAATGGTAAGTGCTTCATGTGAACAGCCATGCTTGATTTTTGCCAAAACGTGTTTTTTTTTTGCGAACAGTAAGTCCGATTTTTTTTGCTTTTAGGGCCTGATAAGAGTGTTACTGCCGAGGAGATGACCTCCAGGGATTATTACTTCGACTCGTATGCTCATTTCGGCATCCACGAAGAAATGTTGAAGGATGAAGTTCGTACCCTCACATACAGAAACGCCATGTACCACAATAAACACCTGTTCAAGGGAAAAGTAAGTTAAAACATTATTCTTTCTAAGATTTCTTCGCCTTCTGGCTTTAATCCACCAAAAATGACGTATCCATTACATTTTCTAAGCGAAAAATTTAGTTGTTAAGCTCATCATTTTAACCTACAATATTTCTATATAACACGCCGAAAAATGCTCTTAAATAATGTGTTAATGTTAAGTGTCAAGGAGAGTTCTTGGGGATTTGGATTCCACGCAGAATGGCCAGCCTCCTGTACCACAAAAGTTACCAGTGCAACAATTCTACAAAATTGTTAAGTTCCTCTTAGCAAAACGTCACAATTTTGTAGAAATGTAGCACTTGTCACTTTTGTAGTACAGGGGCCAGGTTATTTGTTGGCTCTCAGAGCCAACATCTCATAGTCATAGTACAACGTCTTTGATCTGTCCCTTGTGTAGGGAACTGAGCGAGCACCCATGAATAAAGAGTGGTACGGATGCAATATGGTGACAAAAGCATAAGATGGATAAGACTTATTAAACTTCGATTAATATTTTTGTGTAAAATGTATAATCTTCCTAATAATGGTGAAGTATCACTTTACAAATCGTCGGCCTAATTCGTTAACCTTCTAAGTCCATTTTGACTGAGTTTACAGGACATTGAAAAAACTGCATAGACTCTTCAATCGTTAACTAATCAAAATTTTGAAAATCCCATTGGTAGCTATGACTAAACTTGATATTTTAAAGATATAATTAACAGCATATCTTATACCAATCACAGGAAATTAATAAAAATGACTATTTAGCAGGTTTTCGTGATGAAGGTTAAATTGAATATAGGACTTAGCAGTTATTAGACTTAAATTGAGTATGCTGGAGAAAATATCCATAATATTTTGCTTGTTATTATTTTACCAAAAAACCAATTCAGCCTGTAATAAAAATTGTATTTAGTGTTAATCAATCACTAATAATTATGAGATGTACTTACACCTAAGATAAGACTCTTTTTTACTAAACAATCAGCAATAGGTAATTAACAAGCAAATAATGATTAAAATATATGTTCCGCACATTAAATTATATATAGAACTATGAGAAATAACACAATAAATTTACTCTGTTGATAATTTTCTCAAATAAATCGAATTTTCAGTAAAACATCGCATGACGCAACAGGCACGTGGTGTCGCGAATAACTGTCAGTGCGAAACTAAGACCCGAACTGGACTTAGCAGATTTTCTGTGTGGAAGTCAGAAAGCAGTTTTTCGGGCATAAGATTTGACACTTACTTTATGCTGATATAGCCGTTATTCCTTTACCAAACGGTAGAGAATGGTGTGCACTTTTGACAAGTATGAAAAGTAATTTTCACCCAAAAGTGGACTTAGCAGGTTAACGAATTAGGCCGACGAAATACGTAGTACGAGGTGATTTTCCCTTACATAAGTGGATAGTGAACTATAAAAGGAATGCTATATAGAAAAAAATACGATTATTTAATAATAATAATAATAATTCATTTATTTATTTACTACAACAATAAAATTATCCAATTATTTTTCAACTATGTTCTCTTTTTTAAACCAATTGTAGTCATATCTATATTACGTATATTGTTCGATATGATTTTGATGTAAATTGCATCCGTCGTCTGGAGTGTTCAAAGCCTCCATAAAAATAAGAAAATAATAATGAGTCAACCTATACATACTCATTTAATTTCTACAAGCTGTTTTTATTTAACTTTACAATGTTCATATCGGTCAACTCTAGTGGCACTACCTATACTATAATATCACAATAATAGGATAGTAAGATTAACATTTTTTTTTTAAATTTTGAAAACAAAAGTATTAAACTATTGACTAAGTGCATGGTCATTCTGCAATTAAAGTTTTGGAGTTTTTAGTTAAATATATTATCAATGATCCATTATCAATTACTGAGGGTTTAGGATTTGTCTTGATTTGATTTACTGAATAAATGATTTGAATTGAATTTTGAATTTGAATTTTGAATTTTGTCCTGCTCTTGTCTCCCAAGTCACCCAGTATAAAGCTAAAAAGACTGCATTCTCACTCAATAACTTAATTACAGACCGTGTTAGACATAGGCTGTGGTACGGGCATCCTTTCCATGTTTGCTGCCAAGGCTGGAGCGGCCAAGGTTATTGCTGTGGAGTGCTCCAACATTGTGGACTATGCTCGCAAGATTGTTGAGGCCAACAGGCTTGATGACGTCATCGAGATTGTCAAGGGAAAGGTCTGTGAACTTTACTTCTTCCAAATAAAACCCAATATGACTTTCAGCAATTAAGACATACATCTCAACATACATTGGAAGTGCATATTTGTGTCTGTATATCCTGCCATGTGATAGTAACAACTATCTTTTGGTCATAATACAATTTTTTGGTCAACAAAACACCAACATATCCATCTCACTCTTAGAACATCTACTTTGTATGTTACTTGACAGTTATTTTTAGACTCATGATAAAAAATACCTTTTAATAGTTTGTACTTTTAATTGTAATTGATTGTATTAGTTGTGAAGAATAACTTGTAAATTGATTAAATCTCTTTTATTATTTATAGTTAGTAAAAGGTGAAACAGTACATTAAAAAGTATTCTAAAAAGTTATTCTATAATATTCTATATCTTCATACTAAAATCCCTTTAGCTTAAATGAAATTAAGTTTGATGGACTTTTGAAACAGGTGGAGGAAGTGACTCTGCCGGTGGAGAAGGTGGACATCATAATCTCGGAGTGGATGGGCTACTGCCTGTTCTACGAGAGCATGTTGGACACTGTGCTGTACGCTCGTGATAAGTGGCTACAACCTGATGGCATGCTGTTCCCTGACAGGTCAGTCACCGATGCATTTTGGCAATAGGGAACATGCATGGGACACTTCTCTGAAACAATTTAACATAATACAAAACGGTAAAATAAAACGAATGACCTAAATGTTTTCTTTTTCGTAAAAAATATTAATTCATTAAGCATTCCTTCTCTTTCTATAAAAATGTTTAGCATGAACTATCTGAGGTAGCCATATAATATGAAGTCCTAGTCCATGATGGATCTCTGTCTAATTGAAAATTTAAAAGGTACATAGCTTTGTTGGATTTTAAGATATTTAGAAAATTCTTTTACAACTCTGTCAGACAATAAACGCGCGGTTCCCTCCAGGGTTTTTTGGTTATCAGAATAGC
Organism: Choristoneura fumiferana; assembly: GCF_025370935.1. Taxonomy (NCBI): domain Eukaryota; kingdom Metazoa; phylum Arthropoda; class Insecta; order Lepidoptera; family Tortricidae; genus Choristoneura; species Choristoneura fumiferana. Next base: position 15,428,494 of record NC_133482.1, read on the forward strand.
ATGTTTTGCGGAATGTGCACTTTTAGAGAAAGTGTATTTAATAAGCCTATGCTACCATAGGTTCGGATTACTCTGGCCCTGAAGGGTAACTTTGGCTCGTAGGAGAATTATAGCTCTTTGCCATGTGATTGGTGTTGTGATTGATCAATCACATTTTTAACCCCCAACGCAAAAAGGGGGGTGCTATAAGTTTGACCGCTGTGTGTCTGTCTGTCTGTGGTACCGTAGCTGTTAAACGGGTTGACCGATTATAATGCGATTTTTTTTTATTTGAAATCAGGTTTTCTAGAGATGGTTCTTAGACATATTTCATCAAAATCGGTTCAGCCATTTTTGAGATATTGAACTTTGAAGTGACAAAGTCGGGGGTTTTCCAACTTTTTGTTGGTAAGGTTATTATGTATTTATTGGACCCTTCTTTATGTGGTTTTCATATGCGCCAAAGTAACCCTCCAATGGGTCAAAGTACCCCGACCTTATGGTATATTCTTTAACTGTGGTGTATTTGTCAGATGCACTCTGTTCATCTGCGGCATCGAAGATCGTCAGTACAAGGACGAGAAGATCAACTGGTGGGACGACGTGTACGGATTCGACATGAGCTCCATCCGCAAGGTGGCCATCTCGGAGCCGCTCGTCGACGTGGTCGACGCCAAACAGGTCGCGAACACCGGCTTTTTTATTTATTTTTTTAAACAGGATTCCATACTGTAGTAATGTTATAAACTAGCTTTCCCGTAAAAAAACTATCCTATGTGCTTCTTCGGGACTTAAAATATCTGTGTACCGAATTTCATCTAAATCAGTTTAACAGTTTAGATGTAGAGAAGAGGTAACAAATAAACAGACTTATAAACTTTCGTATTTATAACATTAGTTGCGTGTGTGTGTGTCGGTCCTGCATGCGGATTTGATCAAAAAAAATTCGTAGCAGGTGAAAAATTTGAGCAAACAACCTGTTGTACAGTCAAACAAATTGAATCATGACCAAGGGTGGTGGAACCTTTGTGCTACTAATGTCATTTTGGCATCTCATACTTTTGACAAAAGAATCGACTAAAATTACTTGTTTAAAAATGTAAATGTGCGTTGGTTACACTGTACAGTCACCTACATTAAAATCTGCCACAGGGAAGCGTGAATAAATATTTGACATGACGGCCCTAGAAATGGAGTCTAGTCATAGTCTAGATATTTATGCACACTTTGTTGTGTCGGACATTGATGCTGCTGACTAAATATAATACTGCACAGAATTCCATATACGAAAAATGACGTAACCTCTTGTATGTCAGATTAAAAAAAAAAAAACTGCATTCAAGTCTTGTTTGAAAATAATACCAATTTCACGTATTGAAATATTAATGGAAAAAGATAGCCTAAACTTTGGCACATAATATCTAAGT